>NW_027513084.1:0-277902 GCF_048772815.1 Callospermophilus lateralis
GGGAAAATTAACCCAACACAATAGAAATACAAGCACTTCAGAGGAGACATGTTCTATAGTTGGACTTGACATTTGTCTTATATAAGGTAGGAGTTATACATCTAGTCAAATTTTAATTGAAATATTCTCCATGTGTTTTTAAACTTAACAAATATGTGAATACTTGTTTCCAATTTCTGTAGCCTATTCACACATGTATATTTATATGCATATATAGAATCCTACCAGGTATCACACGTACATTTTTGTAAGGTGGATGTCTTGGCAGATACAAATTGTGAGAAGTGTTCACTCCTCCTAAATGCTGTTGGAAATGAAAATTCAACCTATAAGAGAGCGTCCTAGAAGAACAACATTATACATAAACTCATGTTCAGTAACATAAATATTTTTGCATCTGTGGATGATATATATTTACAGATGAATTTCGATTGGCATTTATATTGGTACTTTTTAATGTCTGTGAGTGTTGTGTGTGTGTGTGTGTGTGTGTGTGTGTATAGATATAGATATAGATATACTCTCCAAAGTTTTCCAAATATGAAATATATGTGTCTAGTATACACTCTCTAAATTCATTCATGTTCATTTATGTTGATTTATAATCCACTTTTCAGAAGATTATAATCAGAAATATTCATCCACCTGAAATACATATTTGTTTCCTAGTACTGACTACTAACTTCAGTGAAGGGTGCATACAAATCCTAATTATTCCACAGTATCTGACCCAGTCTAACATCAATGCAAGTAGACTCCTATGGGACATGATATGTAATTTGTCATTCATTTGTATTCGACACTGGTGCATTATGGTTTCTTCAGTTTTTGCACATCATAGGATGTACATTTCATCCACAAGTTCACAAATTAATAGGCATTTGTTTCAACATTAATCACTTCTTGCTTCAGAACACATGTATTGTCAGGGTTTCTTGACTGGTCTTTTCATGAGACTTCTTTCCAAACACATTATTTTGAATTTCCATAATCATTTTGAAGCAAAACTCACACACTCTTCATGATAAACCAAAACACTAATATTTCCATTAGATATATAACTGGTTGGAATGAATTATTATATATCAATATACAATTTCCTTTTATTTTTCAGATATCAGTTCAATTCATTATTTAAAGTTCAAAAAAGTTATATTATTTATTCAAGTATGGTCTATTCGTGGTTTTTCTCTATGTTCATAGAAACAGGGTACACCTATTTGTACCCCCGATTCTCATTTGACATCTTCAATATATTGCTCCCAGAAATGGTGAAAGAAATACTCATGTCACCTCATTATCACAGTAATATTCTGGACGAAAAATGGAAAGGTCACACTTATGATTGTACCAAAGCCTAAATGGAAAGTGAACATGGATTTCTAAAAACATCCATGTACAGGTTGCCTAATGCTGTCAATTGTCACTCCTATTGGTGACTACATATTTGTTTTTTCCTAATTTATATATTGAAACTCAACCCTGTTGAAAATGTCTAATTCTATCCCTCACTTTATACTTTGCCTGATTTCGTAATGTTTCCATTGATATCTGCTTTTCTACATATTTTCCCCAGTTCAACAAAGTGTCTGACTCTTCATATGTGCTGACATTTACATTCACTCTATAACCAAAAGTCTATTGCTAAAGTACTTTTGGTCCAAATCCTATACTCACTCGTCTTCCTAAACTTACCGACTATCTTCCTAATCCTACTGAATATCCCTTTTTGACTGGATGTTCTCTTCTAAATTCAATCATCCAATGTACAAGGTCCTATGCCATTGTATATCAAATTATCTGAGACATCTTTGCAGAACATAATTCAAAGCTAAGTATCCCAATCAAGGGCAAAACCCTTCTGGGCTTCAAAGCATACCTAGATTTCTTTTTTCATACTTATATTTCACCTCTATATTCTTGTAAATATTCTTGTATATATTCTTGCATTTATATTGGTACTTTTTAATGTCTGTGAGTGTTGTGTGTGTGTGTGTGTGTGTGTGTGTGTGTGTGTGTGTATATATATATATATAGATATAGATATAGATATATAGATATAAATATAGATATACTCTCCAAATTTTTCAAAGTATGAAATATATGTGTCTTATTTTGCACTTCCTAAATTTTTCATATTCATGAATGTGGATTTATAATTATCTTTTCACAAGATTATTCTCAGAAACATTCATATACCGTACGAGACTCTTACCACTAATACTAATATAATGGAGAAAAAGAACCCAAACAGAATAGATACAAGCATTTCAGAAGAGACATGGTGTATAGTTGGACTTGCCTTTTGCATAATATAAGGTAGGAGTTATAAATCTATTCAATTTATTGAAATAATTTTCCAAGTGTTATTTTTTTTGACACAACACAAAATTTAATCTTTGAAAAATAAATAAAATTGACACTTCCTTAACCAAGCTAATGAAGAAAAAAAACCTCAAATTACTAAAATTAAGGATCATAAAGGAACTTTTACAGAGTACACAACTAAAATACAGAGAATAATTGAAAACTAATTTGAAAATTTATAGTCTAATAAATTAAAATACCATGATGACATCAATAAAATTTTAGAGATATACCCAAACTTAATTAGTAGGACGTGAACAATTTAAACAAATCAATTTCAAGCAATGAAATAGAAGTTGCTGTCAACAGCCTACCAATCAAGCAAAGCCCAGGAACAGACAGATTCTCGGCCATGTTCTACAAGACCTTCAAAGAAGCATTCATCACAATACTCCTCAAATTATTCCATAAAATAGAAAAGGATGGAACTCCTCCAAACTCATTCCATGAGGCTATTATCACTCACATACCAAAATCAGACAAAGACACATCAAGGAAAGAAATCTTCAGAGCAATATTCCTGACAAAGATATATACAAAAATTCTCAATAAAATTCTTTTTTTTAAGCCAAAGTTAATCAAAAGGGATAAAGAGGGACACTACACACTATTCCATGTGTTTTTAAAGTTAAGAAATATATGAATTCCTGTCTCCCTTTCTGTGTAGCCTATTAAACACATGTATTTTTATATGCACAAATAGAATCCTACCTGGTTTCACACGTACATTCTTGTAAGGTGGCTGACTTGGCAGATACTATTTGTGAGAAGAGATCACTCCTCCTAAACGCTGTTGGTACAGAAAATTCAACCCATGGGTGAGCTTCCTAGATGAACAACATTATACATACATCCATGTTCAGTAAAATGAATATTTTGGGATATGCGGATGAGTTATTTTTCATGATGAATTTCGATTGACATATATATTGCGACATTATAATGTGTGTGTGTTTGTCTCTCTCTCTCTCTCTCTCTCTCTCTCTCTCTCTCTCTATATATATATATATATATATATATATATATATATATATATATATATATATAGTCTCCAGATTTTCCAAAATATGAAATATATGTCTTCTTATACACCACCTGAATTCATTCATACTCATATATGTGGATTTATAATCAACTTTTAACAAGTTTATTCTCAGAAATATACATCCACTGAAATACATATTTGTTTCCTAGTACTGAAAACTAAATTCAGGGAAGGGTTCTTACAAATCCTAATATTTCTAGACTAACTGACCAAGTTTAACATCAATGCAAATACATTCCTATTGGATATGATGTGTTTTTTAAAGTTCATTTTTATTCAAACTTGGTGCGTTATTATTTATTCAGTTTATGGACATCATAAAATATATCCTTTCATTCACAAGTTCACAAATTTATAAATATTTGGTTTACTTTCAATCACTTCCTCCTTTGGAACACATATATTCCTCTATGTTTCTTGACTGGTCTTTTCACTAGACTTCTTTCTAAACACATTATTTTCGATTCCATTATCATTTTTGAAGCAAAACTCACACACTATTCATGATAAACGGTAACCCTAATAATACCATTAGATATATAACTTGTTGGAATGAATGTACATATATCAATATATGATTTCGTCTATATTTTCAGATATTAAAACAATCCATTATGTAAATTTGGAACCAGTCACATAATTTTTTCACAGTATGGTCTATTAATGCATCATCTCTATATTCATCAACACAGGGTAAACCTCTTAGTATCCCCAGTACTAATTTATATGTTTTCAAAATATTGCTCCCAGAAAAGGTGGAAGAAATACTCATGTCACCTGATCTACATATACATATTATCACAGTAATATTCTGGACACAAAATGCAAAGGTCACCATTATGATTGCAATAAAGCCTCAATGGAATGTGAACATGGATTACTAAAAACATCCATGTCCAGTTTGCCTAATGCTCTCAAATGTCAATCCAATTGGTGACTACATTTTTGTTTCTTTTTAAGATTATGTATTCAACCTCAACTCTGTTGAAAATGTCAAATCTTATCACTCACGTTATACTTTGCCTGATTTCCTAATGTCTCTATTGATGTCTGCCTTCCTACATATTTTTCCCAGTTCATCATTGTGCCCAACTTTTCACATATGGTGCCATTTATATTCACTCTCTAACCGAAACCTATTGCTAAAGAACTTTTGGTCCAAATCCTAGACTCACTCTTCCTCCTAAACCTACTGACTATCTTTCTAATCCTACACACTATCCCTTTTTCACTGGATGTTCTCTTCTACATTCAATCATCTGAGGTACAGGGTCTTATGCCATTGTATATCGATTTGCATCGACCTCGGTGCAAAACATTACTCAAGCTAAGGATCCCAATCAAGAGCCCAAATCCTTCTGGGCTTCAAATATTACCTAGATTTCTGTTTTCATACTTATATTATACCTCTATATTCTTATTAATATTGCTGGTTCCCAATACCATTATTCATCCAGCAGAATGATTCCTAAGCCAAATGGAACATGCTATTAACCCTAACCATACAATGTTCCCTCAATCTCACTTTACAGAAGAGCAGGGATAAAGTTGATATTACAATACAGGAAGTTAGGAGATCTTCCACCTGCTGAGTACCTCAAAATCCATGCAGAAATAATCCCTGGAGAAGATGTAGGCAGCTATGAAAGACCTGAGAGAACAAAAGTCATATTCCATGGCAAACAACATGGTCAGGATGAAAGGATGTGTCTGAGTCAGCCTCTCTATTCTTAATGCAGGGAAGATGGACCAAAGCAGGCCTGTGTGGAGAGCTGTTCCCAGGTGACTATGGTTTCTATACCATTCTAACATGTGAAAGTATCACAGGAAGTAGGGCAGCCTCCATGTCAGGAGACACTAGGATGCAACTGTTAGGACAAAGTAGTGGCCAAGACAGGGACCTCATTTATTTCCTGAAGGTAGTGACCTCACCTCATTTCCTTGGCGATGGAACTCTCTGAATTTTGTGATCCAGGAAGCCAGGCACCAGAGCCAGTCCAAGTCCCAGTCGCAGTGGGCTCACTTGTTTGGATTTACTAAGGACAGAGTCAGTCTTTCTTGGTACCTACTGATGTAAGGGTTGCCAAATACTAAGAAAGCTCTGAAGAGGGGTCTTTCCTGAGAGGACAGGAATTGGCTCACCACTGCCTCCTGACAACTTCACAGAGTTGACCAAGGAGACCAGATCTGAGACAGAAAGGCCATTTGTGGGGAACATCGTATGGCCTACCAGTCAGAGGACACTCCAGATAGTGACAGACCTACTTGGGGGAAGGAGTTGCATTTGTGGGTGTTGGTTTGTGTTTGTGGTTTTTTTCCATGTTCTGAGAATAGGTAAAAAAGGAGGTTTGTTTGGATTGGAGTGGACTGTTTCCAGTAAGTCATTTGACAAGGAGACTGTTTCTATGTCCATGTATCCCACTGTGTTTTTCTTTGTGGATATTAGAAAAAAATAGCTCATTGGGTGTGTCCTGTCTAGTAGAAAGCTTCCCAGCATGCATCCTTTCCAATTAATGAATGGACTGAGGCTTGCCTTATCCATGGGCAACACCTGCTATCTACCTAATTTTCCATTTTTTCATGAATTCTGGCCACTCTCAAGATTAGTATCATGTATTTTTGTACAAGATATGTACCACCTCCAAGCTCTGTGACATGGCCATGTACTGGATAGCTGAAGGGAATGGCGAGCAACTCAGAAAACTCATATATTAGAGTAACAAGGAAATTCTCCGTGGAGAAACCCTGCTTGGGGCCTTTTGATTACCTATTGTTCTGTTGCTCTGAATGTCAGAAAGGTCTTTGCCTCAGGCCACCCCTTTGTGAAGCCTGAAGAAAACAGTTTTCAAATGGAAATGAATGGGCATCACCTGTGGCTCTTTGCTTCATTGCTTTGGAAATGGATGTATCTGAATCAGCCTCTTGGCCCTGTGTGAGCCTGTGGTTTAGATTTTCAGCACCTGATGAATCTAAAGAAAGATCCCATGTGGGCATCCAAAACCTAAATGGAAAAAAGATCAGTCATTGTGGATGAAGCCTCTCGACTTCCTCTGTAAGATTCCTGACCTCCATCAAGTGAGAATAGGGATCATTTGTGTCAAATAAGTTCTTCAAAGGGCTGCAGAGGGGAGACAATAGGTGCTTGGGTTTTCTTATAACTCCAATTCACACTAAAAATCTATACCCCACAGTCAGTAGGCCTCAAATTTGAGAAGTGGAGTAGTATTAACGGCAGGCCTATTTGATCACTTCTGGTTCACACTAAGGTTGTCCAGGCCACCCTGACTTTAGGCAAATGAGGGACAAGGGAGATTATTTTTGACACTTTCTTGGGCTGTGCCCCTCATGGAAACCTCCAGCTAGAGGTTATGATTAGTGTCTATATAAAAAGATGAAGAGGGCCATGTGAGAGTGTTTTGGTTTTAATTGTCATCATTTGTGTGGCAATTTGAAGAGATGCCTGGGTCCACCTGGGCTTGAACTCTGTTGTGATTCCCCTTAGAGACTGAGTTGTGTAACTGACCTCAGAGAAGTATTGCCATGAATTGTGTTGGGATTTCAGGAGGCCACACATGAGATTCACCATTGGAATCTGAGATCTTGGCCCAGGGTGACTTTACACAGAGCACTGGGAATCTAAGCCAGGATATCACAAGATTTTATTCTGAAAGATTCCAGCCATAGTTAAAACACCAACAGGGAATCTTTAGATCACTTATAAGCAAATTAAAAAACAAAATTTTTTAACAAGAGTAAAAATACTTAGTTAATGTAATGCTACCCTGAATTTTTTGGGTGAGTTTTACTTTATATTCCCTGTTTGAGATCCTAGTAAACTTGAGAGAAAAAAAAAAAGAAAAAAACAAAACTTTTGAACATAACTTTAAATGAAATAAAATCTGACCTACTGCTTTCGTAGTCATTCTCACATGTAGTAAGATGGGACACAGAGCCTTATCTCAGGTAAGACAGGGCTCTTTATAAATCATAAGTGTTTTAGTTCTAAAGCTGATCTTCGTTTTTTAATATCCTTTTACAAAGTTTACATAAATTGTTTGGGGTCACATGAACATTAGCTAACACCATATAATATCACTTTTGAAACATGAATTAAAGAATGGCTGAATGTTTTTAACATTCAAATAGATTAGGCTCTCATTAATTTAAAAATACATTTAAATTGTTGCACAATGTAAAGTGTAACATAAAACTTTACATATCTTATTGATAACAGGTAAATAAATCCCCAATATATATTTTATTTACCATACAACTTCAGAACACCAGCTTGATATAATGCTCTTTTAATGTTTCTACCTTATCGAGTTGTATAACTGGAAGATATGAGCACATTAATAGCATCACAGTTTACATTGATGTTTCTACATTAACCAAGTTTATCTTTTAAAGAAATGGCAGTACAGTGCTCTAAAATAACAGTTCTGTTTTAAACAGTTGTTTAATTTTTATGGTTGCTTGCTCTGGAAAAAATAAGACTTAATAAACACAATGTTATGAGTAATCTTATGTTTTAAGAAATTTTTGTCTCTTTAACACATGACTAATTTTTACAATCTTACACAGACTTTAGTAGAAAGTCTGTATAAGATTGTAAACATTTTATACAGATTTTGTACTAAAAATTGATAGACCTTAGTATATCAATCAGATATCAAACAAAAACACTCATGAATGAGTAAATCCAAATCAAATTTACTTTACTTTTTAATCAAAATATTAGACAAATGTATTGAACAGTGTAAACCATTTTTTGGTTGAAGGAAAAGTCCTAGAACAAAGTCATATAGACCTTTGGTAGACAATAATATTTTATTACATTTTTGAACACCTAGAAAAACTTATAGGCATAAATTTGAAGACATTTATATTTATCTGTTTATCCAATCTAAATTGAAACATTTAAACCACGTGAATTAAAGATCTGTGGTCCACTTTTTAAAATTTGTTTTTATGAGCGCTTTTTTATATGAGTGCTCCTTATATATGTTAATTTGTGTATCATTTGAATGATATACGGACATATGTGTATATATATATATATATATATATATATATATATATAGAGAGAGAGAGAGAGAGAGAGAGAGAGACATAAAACACATAACAAAAGTGTGCACACCTAATAATAGTGAAGGCCTTGTAGCTTTTCACAGGTGAAATCACCATTGCAATGTTTTTAAAACTCCACAGTTGGTCAAAGATAAAACTGATCAGAAAAACATTAACCTAGGTCTGTAGGATCAAAATCATAAACTCAAAAAAAAAAAAAGAATCTAAGAAAAAATTATGAGTCCTAGAAAAAATGACTGGCCGGTAATTAGTAAATACCATACAATTTACCATTTTTTTCCCTTAGGCCTCAGATCAGTCTCCTACTGAGCTTACAGGAGACTTTCATTTGCATTTCAACAGAAGTCCTCGCTGAGGTCTGGAAGGAGCAGGAAAAAACTGCTATTCTGAGCAGACACCTCAGGCCTAAGGCATTTTAACCATAATTTTCTGGTTAGGATGTTGAAAATTATGCTACAAGTTTAAGATACAATTCACAAAATTTTATATCTTTACATCTTGTTTTGTCAACAGATATCATACTATGATTTACTATCCTTGTCCAAATTAATGCACTGGTAAACACAGTGACATTTTCCCAGGCTACCCAATTCAGAATTGGAGAAAAAAAGACTGCATGATTGGGAAGTTACTTGCCAACTTGGAAGTAGAGTTCTTTAGTTTTCCATCCTAAGTATTTAAGTTCTCTGGCATGAATTATCTGAAATCAAAAACTAAACAATTACCTAAACCCGACTTTTAACTGCAATATTGTGCAATGCTTCAAAAAACGCATTCAGATACCAGATTTTTACAATAAAACATCATCATTTAGACACACATTCAGCTAAGATCATTCTCAAGAAACAATTTATAATATAAACACATTATTGCACATGTCTTAAAGTGCCAAAAACAAAGGCACAAGACAGACAGAAAGGAACTCCAGAATATGGCTGACAGACAGAAGCCTTTAAAACAGAGCAGATAAGAGAAAAATCTCCTGCACCAGTGGCACCACAGATGTCCCCACAAGGGGACCAGATGTTTTCACAGAGAAGCTACCTGAAATGTAAAATCAAGGGTCTCCATGGTGACTTTACTGCATTTAGTGTCCCCTTTTTATTTTTCTCTTTTAAAAGAAGACAGAGGTGTCATAATTCTTACAGTGCAGGGAAGGAAGGAGGGAATTCCCTGAAGCAACAGGGCTTTGGCAGTTGCTGGGGTCCCTCAGTCCCTCCTTTTACTTACAGGATTAGCTCTTCTGTTTCGGGTCCACTCCAAGCATGCACCATCTCCTAACATTTCAGTCGTCAGCTCTCAAAAAGTTCTGGGACGGGGCCGGGTATCAAAATTTGTAACTTAAAGTTCGGTTTCTGACCCTGAAGCAAATTAATGCTAATTTAATAATGAGGACAGGGTTTTGAGAAAAAGAAAATGGAGGTTTATTGCTTTGCTAACAAAGGAAAAACAAGGGGACTCTGCCAAAAGGTTGTGACTCTCATGATCTGGAGGGACAAGGGATTTTAAAGAGTTTCACTTGTTAACCTGGGGTATACTCAGTTCTTCGTTCCCCAGCAGGCATTGCCCTGTGCAGTGGGTGTGCTCCAGGCAGCCAGCTAGGGGCTTCTTTCTTCCTGCTTAACAAAGGTGGGTAAAGTTCATCACAGTTCCTTAAAACACAGTCGAAAGGGTGTCAGGCTTACTTGCTTTGTTACCCTTTTTCACGTCCAATATCCTTAAAATTTTACCACAGAAATCAAACAAAAAAACGCACAAAAAACACAACAAAAAACATATAGACCACAGAACAAAACACAGAAAAACAGAATCCTGGTGCCGAAACAGAAAAACAGAGGAGCAATGCAACATCTTGCTAAAGCTCCAGGGTAGGAGCGTGTGTGTGCCCATCGGCACCTCTCTACCCTTCCAGAGGAAATCCTTACAGAACAGAACAGAGGACAGCATGATTCTCATTACTGTCCTGGACAGGAGTGTATGTGAGCCTCCCCAGGCCACCTCTCTGTCATCAGAAGAGATCTCCCTTAACCAGATATCAGATGTTATAAAGGCGCCACTTACCTATGGAGGCCTTCTCCACCAGGGGCTTGATAATAGTTTTAGTGTGGTGGTTCACTGCAGTGCTCCCCAGACTGACGGCTCACTCCAAGGCCTTGGAACATCTCAAGTTGTGCACCTCCTAGAGTGGTTCTCCAGCCCAGTGCCCTGGAGGGAAGGCCAGCTTCAGAATTTTCAGCAGTCTGGTTTTGTGATCTGCTCGGCCAGGGTCATCTCACTGGGGAACTCCAAAATTTTGGACTAGGATGCAAGAAAAGACCACTGACTCCAATTAAAATCAAATTAAGACAAGCTTATTATTTCAACAGGCTGGGCTGCCTCTCCTTCCCAAAATGGCGGGAACAAGACAGCAACCCCACCTTTCCTACAGCCCAGCTATATAGCCCAGAAAGTTACACAAACGGGTGGTTACAGATAACAAAACTTTGAAAGCATCACACTAATGGTAGTTTACATTTTTTTTTTTTTGCTGGCCCCAATATCAGAAATAATGAGGACCATTAGGGCCTCAGAGAGGGTTGTTGTCTGGCCAGGGAAGGCCAATATTTATGAGGTGTCACTAAAGTTTCAGAAAGTACTGTTATCTGGTCAGAGAGCCAGGTGTGGATGAGTTCAAGGCACGGGCAGGCGTTCCAAGCAGGTTCAGAATTTGCAGTAATTTAGAGTAAAGCCAAAATTATCTTTTCACGGCTTTGTGGCAAGATGGTTCCCAATTTTAATAAAAAATCAGGTTGGGTCTATCAAGCCTCTCCCTTACTTTTGGAAACTCCTCTGCAAACTCCAATGTTGTGAACTCCCGAGCATTTTAATTCCAGATATGTATTCACAGAATTTCTAACTCTTCTATTCCAATTGTGTCTTTCTTGGGGCGAAGGTAATATCAAGTCATTGTTCTGGATGAGAGTGGAAATATTTTTGTGTAGCACATATTTGCATACACATTTAGGAGATCACTCCTCCTAAACACTGTTGGAACAGAAAATTCAAACTATGGGGGAGCTTCTTAGTTGAACAACATTATTCATGAATCCAAGTTCATTAAACAAATAGTTTTGGATCAGTGGATGATATATATTTCAAGATGAATTTCAATTGGCATATACTATGCTACATTTTAATGTCTGTGTGTGTTTTTTGTTTATAATGTTTTGCGATTTATATGGATTTAAAATCAAGTTTCCACAAGATTATTCTCAGAATATTCATCCACCTGAAATACATATTTGTTTCCTAGTACTGAAAACTAACTTCAGTAAATGGTGCATAAAAATCCTAATATGTCTACAGTAACTGACCCAGATTAATATCAATGCAAGTAGATTCCTAGGGGACATGATGTGTATTTTGATGTTCATTTTTATTCAACACTGCTACATTACTATTTCTGCAGCTTATGCACATCATACTGTATATATTTCATTCAAAAGTTCGCAAATTTATATGCATGTGTTTCACATTCAATCACTTCCTGCTTCAGAACACATGAATTCCTCCAGGTTTCTTGACTATTCTTTTCATGATACTTCTTTCCAAACACATTATTTTTGATTTCCATAATCACGTTTGAAGCAAAACTCACACACTTTTCAGGATAAAATATAACCCTAATATTACCATTAGATGTATAAGTGGTTGGAATGAATGATTGCATATCAATATGAGATTTCTTTTATATTTTCAGATATCAATTCAATCCATTATTTAAAGTGGAACCAGTTATATTATTTATACACAGTATGGTCTATTCATGCATAATCTGCATATTCATAGACACAGGGTACACCTATTTGTATCCCAAATACTAAATTATACGTCTACAAAACATTGCTCCAGAAAGGGTGGAAGAAATATTCATGTCACCTGATCTACACATACATTTTATCACAATAATATTCTGGACACAAAATGCAATGGTCACACTTATGATTTTAAAAAAGCCTAAATGGAAAGTGAACATGGATTTCAAAAAAACATCCAAGTCCTGGTTACCTAATGCTCTCGAATTCAATCCTATTTGTGACAACATATTTGTTTCTTCCTAAGATTATATATTCAAACTCAACCCTGTTGAAAATGTCTAAACCAATTACACACTTTATACTTTTGCTGATTTCCTAATGTCTCTATTTATGTCTGCTTTCCTACATATTTTCCCCTGTTCATCATTGTGACTGACTCTTCACATGTGCTGACATTTACATTCACTCTCTACCCGAAACCCTATTTGTAAAGAACTTTTGGTCCAAATCCTATACTCACTCTTCTTTATAAACCTGCTGACTACCTTGGTAATCCTACGGACTATTCCTTTATGACTAGATGTTCTGTTTGTTATTCAATCATCCGAGGTACAAGATCCAATTTCATTGTATATTGACTTATCTGAGACATCTGTGCAGAATATAATTCAAAGCTAAGTATCCCACTCAAGGGCCCAATGCCCTACTTGGCTTCAAATCTTCCCTAGATTTCTGTTATATTTTACCTATATATTCTTGTAAATATCACAGGTTTCCAATACCATTATTCATCCAGCAGAATGATTGCTAACCAAAATTGAACATATTATTAACCCTAACCATACACTGTTCCCTCAATCTAACTTTAGAGCAATGCAGGGACAGAGTTGGTCTTACAAAAGAGGAATGTTGGGGATCTTCCACCTGCTGAGAATATCAAAGATCCATGCAGAAATGATCCCCGAAGAAGATGTAGACTGCTATGAAGGACCTGAGAGAGCAAAAGTTAGCTTCCATGGCAAACAACCTGGTCACTATGAAGGGATGTGTCTGAATAAGCCTCTCTCTTTTTAATATAGAGCAAATGGACCAAACCAGGCCTGTGTGGAGATCTTTTCCCCGGTATCAATGGTTGATATACCATTCTAACTTGTGAAAGTGTCACAGGAAGTAGGGGCAGCCTCCATCTCATGGGACCCTTGGAAGCAACTGTTAGGACAAAGTGGTTGCCAAGGCTGTGAGCTCATTCACTTCATGAAGGAAGTGACCTACCTCACTTTCTTGGTGATGGAACTCTCTGAACTTGGGATCCCTGAAAACAGGCAGCCAGAGTCAGGCCCAATAACAGTCACAGAAGTCTCACTTTTTGGATTTACCAAGGAGAGAGTCAATCTTTCTTGGTATCTACAGTTGTGAGGATGGCCAAATGCCAGGAAAGATCTGAATTGGGGTCTTTCCTGAGAAAGCAGGTATTGGCTCACCGCTGGCTGATGACAACTTCACAGAGTGGGCCAAGGAGTCCAGATTTGAGAATAGAGAAGCCATTTCGGGGGAACATAGTATGGCCCACAAGGCAGAGGACACTCTTGATAGTCACAGACCCTCTTGGGGGAAAAAGGTGCCTTTGTGGGAATGAGTGTGTGTATGTGGTTTTGTCTCATGCTCTGAGAATAGGTAGGAAAGGCGGTTTCTTTGGTTTAGAATGGACTGTTTCTAGTAAGTCATTTGACAAAGCAAGTGTTTCTATGTCTGTGTATCCAACTGTGTCCATGGTTGTAGACATTACAAAAGAAAATGCATCAATGGATGTGTCCTGTCTAGGAGAAAGCTTCCCCACATTCATCCTGCCCAATTTATGAAAGGACGGAGGCTTGCCTTATTGATGGGCAAGACCTGCTGTCTTCCTAAGTTTCTGTTTTCTTCTTGAATTCTGGCCACTCTCCAGAATAGACTCATGGTTTTGTGACCAAGATATGTAGCACCTCAAAGCTCTGTGACATGGCCGTGTACTGGATAGCTGAAGGGAATGGCGAGAATCTCAGGAAACTCAGATATCTGTGTGATCATGAGTGTCTCAGTGGAGAATCCCTGCTTTGGGCCTTTGCTTACCTATTGTTCTGTAGCACTGAATGTCAGGAAGGTCTTTGCCTAAGGCACCACTTTGTGAAACCTGAATAAAACAGTTTTCTAATGGAAATGAATGAGCATCACCTGTCTCTCTTTGAGTAATTGCTTTTGAAAGGGATGTGTCTGAGCCAGTCTGTTGGCTGTGTGTGAGGCTGTGGCTTGCATTCTCAGCACCTGATGGATCTAAAGAAAGATGCCATGTGTGCATCCAAAACCAAAATGGCCAAAAGATCAGTCATTGTGGATAAATTCTCTTGCCTTCCTCTGTAAGGTTCCTGACCTCTATCAAGTGAGAATAGGAATCCTTTGGGTCAAATGACTTCTTCAAAGCCCTGCGGAGGCTAGCCAATAGGTGCTTGGGTTTTCTCATGACCCCAATGCACATAAAGAATCTAAACCCCACAGTCAGTAGGCCTCAAATTGGAGAAGCTGAGCAGTATTAATGGTAGGCCTTTTTGATCACTTCTGGTTCACAGAAGGGGTGTCCAGGCCACTCTGACTTTATGGAAATGACGAGCAAGAGTGCGTATTTTGGACACTGTCTTGTCCTGCGCTCCTCATAGAAACCTCCAGCTAGAGGTTATGATGAGTGTCTATATGGAAGAAGATGAGAGCCATGTGGGACTATTTTGGTTTTAATTGTGGTCATTTGTGTGGCAGTTGGAAGAGATGACTGGGTCCACCTGGGTTTGAACTCTGGTGTGAATCCCCTTAGAGACTGAGTTCTGGAAGTGACCTCAGAGAAGTATTGCCATGAATCGAGTTGGGATTTTAGGAAGCCATGCATGAGAGTCGCCCTTATAAACTTAGATCAAAGTCCAGGGTGGCTTTCCACAGAGCACTGGGAATCTCAGCCAAATTATCCCATGATTTTATTCTTAAAGACTTGGCAGCCATACTTGAGAGTCAAAACACACATGGAACTCACATTGTAGACCTCAATAGGCCTGGCTTCATGTAACCTTTTGGCCACTCTATGGGAAGCGTTGCCTATGAAAGTTCTCCAGAGTTTCACTGAAATGAGCTTCCTCAACATTTAATGGTTCTTGAAAGCCACAGTGCCTCCCAACTACATCCTTGAAAAATGGCTAGATAAATACTTTGAAATTTTTGAAATTCCCATGACCAGGTGGCACTGGAGTATCTTTGGATGTCCTGCTGCTGATCATGAGTGTACCAGAGAGTGCCTTGATTGACTGGAATTTATAAAAATAATGTAGAACAGAGATGGTAGTAAGTTGGAGCCTGCTGAGTAGTGGGCCTAGAGCAGTGGTAGCCACGTGTGTGATAAAACATCTGTGGTGGGTCCATGTGATTAGCCTATTTGCTTCCAAATGGCTTGTGACTGACATGGTGCAGCCAGCAGACCCTTATTTGTAAAGGCATCTTTTTATTTGGAGAGCTTTCAAGGTAATGATCAGAATCAGGTTGATATGGTCAAGGGTGCAAGCTATGTGAGAAAGAAGCCTGGTTGTTTCATTCTCCTGCAGACCCTAACCCACCACACGTGACAGAACTCCCTCTAGCACTGTGTCCCAGTTGAATTTGTTGTTCAAAAAGCCCAGTGCAGCAGCAAGAACCAAAAGCCCCAGTGCAGCAGCAAGAACCACCACAAAAATTTGAGGAGGACCAAATGGCTTCACAGTCCACACGGGATGAAACTTAGCCTCCAGTGGCCACACTTTACCTACAAAGAGAGAATTCAGCACTGCTGCCTCAGGTTCATTTGAAAATAAGAATCCATGTTCTCCAGGTCATATAGATGCAGACCCAGCTTTGATGGTCTCACTACAAAAGAAGCTAAAACTCCTTAATACAACATATATTTCAAGTGCCCAGCTTCAGAGGCAGTTTCTCAAGAAGTCTTTAGGCCAGCAGAGCTCAATGTTTGTGGAGTGTTTACCATGTCCCTTACTTTTGGAAACTGCTCTACCACCTCCAAGGTTGTGAACTTCTGAGCATATTCCATTCCAGATTTGCATTCACAGATTTTCTAACTCTTCTCCTCTAATTGTGTCTTACCTGGGGTGAAGGTAATGTCAAGGCATTGTTGTGGATGAGAGTGGGAAGATTTTTGTGTAGCACATATTTGCATACACATTGGATTCATTTTCCAATTTCCCATTAAAAATACTGAATCCCTGACACTAACCCATACCCTACTAGACTCTGACTACTAATCCTAATATGATGGAGAAAAATAACCCAAACAGAATAGAAATACAAGCAGTACAGAGAAGGCATGGTGTATAGTTGGACTTGCCTTTTGCATTATGTAGGGTAGGTGTTATAAATCTAGATAATTTTTAATTGAAATAGTTATCCATGTGTTTTTAAAGTTAACAAATATGTGAATTTCTATCTCCCTTTCTCTGTAGCCTATTCAGCAAATGTATTTTTATATGCACATATAGAATCCTAGCTGGTATCACATGTACATACTTGTTTGGAGGCTGACGTGGCAGATAAAAATTATGAGAAGAGATAACTCCTCGTAAATGCTGTTGGATCTTAAAATTCAACCTATGGGTGATCTTCCTAGTTGAACAACATTATTCATAAATCCATGTTCAGTAAAATTAATATTTTTGGATCAGTGGACGATATATATTTCACCATGAATTTCGATTGGCATATATACTGCTACTCTTTAATGTCTGTGTGTGTTTTGTGTTTGTGTGTGTATATATATATATATATATATATATATATATATATATATATATATATACAATCTCTAGATTTTTTAAAATATAAAATATATGTGTCTTATTATACACTCCCTAAATACATTCATATTCATGTATGTGGATTTATAATCAAATTTTTACAAGATTATTCTCAGAAATATTCATCCCCCTGAAACACATATTTGTTTACTAGTACTGAAAACTAACTTCAATGAAAGGTGCATACAAATCCTAATATTTCTGCAGTAACTTACCCAGGTTAATATCAATGCAAGTAGATTCCTATGGGACATGATGTGTATTTTGACATTCATTTTTATTCAACACTGGTACAGTACTATTTTTTCAGTTTATGCACATCAAAGGATAAATGTTTCATCCAAAATTTCAAAATTTAAAACTTTTGATTCACTTTCAATCACTTCCTGCTTCAGAACACATGTATTCCTCCATGTTTCTTGACTGGTCTTTCATGAGACTTCTTTGCAAACACATTATTTCCGATTTGCATAATCAATTTTGAAGCAAAACTCACACACTCTTCATGATCAACCGTAACACTAATATTACCATTAGATGTACAACTGGTTGTAATGAATGTATGTATGCCAATATCAATATAAGATTTCCTGTATATTTTCAGATATCAATTTATTCCAATTCCAATTTCTAATGTTGGGTCCAGTTATATTATTTATTCACAGTTTGGTCTATTCATTCATCATCTCTATATTCATCAAAACAGGGTACACCTATTTTTTTCCCCAATACTAATTTATAGGTTGTAAAAATATTGCTCCCCATAATGGTGGAAGAAATACTCATATCACCTGATCTACATATACATTTTTATCACAGTAATATTCTGGACACAAATGTAAAGGTAACACTTATGATTGTACCAAAACCTAAATTGAACGTGAATATATATTACTAAAACCATCCATGTCCAGGTCGCCTAATGCTCTCAAATTTCAATCCTATTGGTGACTACATATTTGTTTCTTCTAATATCATATATTCAACCTCAACCCTGTTGAAAATGTCTAATCCTGTTACTCACTTTATACTTTGCCTGATTTCCTAATGTCTCTATTTTATATCTGCTTTCCTACATATTTTCCCCAGTTCATCATTGTGACTGACTCTTCATATGTGCTGATATTTTCATTCAGTCTCTAAACGAAACCCTATTGCTAAAGAACTATATTTCCAACTCAAAGACTCACTCTTCAACCTAAACCTACTATTTTCCTAATCCTACTGACTATCCCTTTTTGACTGGATGTTCTCTTCGACATTCAGGCATCTGAGGTACTAGGTTTTATTCCATTGTATGTAGATTTACCTGCGACCACATTGCAGAATGTAATTCAAAGCTAAATATCATAATCAAGGGCCCAATGCCCTTCCTGGCTTCAAATCTTACCTAGATTTCTCTTTTCATACTTATATTTCAAATACATATTCTTATAAATATTTCAGGTTCCCAATACCATTATTCATCCAGCAGAATGATTCCTAACACAAATAAAACATGTTGTTAACCCTAACCATACACTGTTCCCTCAATCTAAATTTACAGAGGGAAGGGACAGAGTTGGTCTTACAGTAAAGAAATGTAGGGGGTCTTCCACCTACTGAGACCCTCAAAGTTCCATGCTGAAATGATCACTGGAGAATATATACGCAGCTATGAAGGACCTGAGAGAGCAAAAGTCATGTTCAATGGCAAACAACCTGGTCAGGATGAAGGTTTCTGTCTGAATCAGCCTCTCTATTCTTAATGTAGAGAAGATGGACCAAACCAGGCCTGTGTGGGTAGCTGTTCCCGGGTGCCTATGGTTGATATAAGATTCTAACTTGTGAAAGTGTCACAGGAATTAGGGACAGCCTCCTTTTCATGTGAGACTTGGAAGCCACTGGTTGGACAAAGTGATTGCCAAGGCAGTGACCTCATTCAGTTCCTGAAGGAAGTGACCTCACATCACTTCCTTAGTGAAGGAAATCTCAGAACTTGAGATTCATGAAGCCAGGCACCCAGAGTCAGTCCCAGTCCCAGTCCCAGTGGTCTCACTTGTTTGGATTTACCAAGGACAGAGTAAGTCTTTCTTGGTACCTATTGATGTGAGGATTGCAAAATGCCAGTAAAGCTCTGAAGAGGGGCCTTTCCTGAGAAAGCAGGTAGTGGCTCACCTCTGGGACCTGACACCTTCACAGAGTTGGCCAAGGAGACCAGATCTGAGACATTTCAGGCCATTTAGGGGGAAAATAATATGGCCCACCAGTCAGAGGACACTCCGGATAGTAACAGACCTTCTTGGGGGAAGGAGCTGCCTTTGTGGGTGTTGGTTTGTGGTTTTGTCTCATTTTCTGAGAATAGGTAGGCAAGGCGCTTTATGTGCTGTGGAATGAACTGTTTATTGTAAGTCATTTGACAAGGCGAGTGTTTCTATGTCTGTTTACCTCACTGTGTCCGTGGTTGTACACATTAGAAAAAAAGAATGCATCAATGGATGTGTCCTGTCTAGTAGAAAGCTTCCCAGAATTCATCCTGCCTAATTTATGAATGGAGTTCAGATTGCCTTATCAATGGGTAACACCTGCAATCTTCCTAAGTTACAGTTTTCTTCCAGAATTCTGGCCCCTCTCCAGAATAGTCTCATGGTTTTGTCTCTAAGGTATGTACCACCTCCAAGCTCTGTGACATGGCCATGTACTGGATAGCTCAAGTGAATTGTGAGCATCTCAGAAAAATCAGAAATATGTGTGACCACTAAATCTCAGTGGAGAAACCCTGCTTTGGGCCTTTTTTTTTAATTAATTTTTATTGTAGGTTGTTCAAAACATTACATAGTTCTTGATATATCATATTTCACACTTTGATTCAAGTGGGATATGCACTCCTTTTGCTTACCTATTATTCTGTTGCTATGAATGTCACGAAGTTCTTTGCCTCGGGCCACCAATTTGTGAAGCCTGAAGAAAACAGTTTTCAAATGGAAATGAATGGGCATCACCTAGGGCTCTATGCTTAATTGCTTTGGAAAGGGGTGTGTCTGAATCAGCCTCTTGGCCCTGTGTGAGGCTGTGGCTTAGATTCTCAGCACCTGATGGATCTAAAGAAAGATCCCATGGATGCATACAGAACCAAAATAGCCAAAAGAGCGGTCATTGTGGATGAAGACTCTCGCCTTCCTTTCAAAGGTTCCTGACATCTATCAAGTGAGAATAGGGATCCTTTGGGTCAAGTGAGTTATTCAAAGCCCTGCAGAGGCTAGCCCATACGTGCTTGGGTGTTCTCATTACTCCAATTCACATAAAGAATCTAAACCCCACAGTCAGTAGGCCTCAAATTGGAGAAGCCAAGCAGTATTAATGGCAGACCTATTTGATCACTCCTCGTTCACAGTCAGGGTTTCCAGGCCACACTGATTTTAGGCAAATCGGGGGAAAGGTAGGTTATTTTGGACATTGTCTTGGTCTGTGTCCCTCATGGAAAACTCCATCCAGAGGTTATGATGAGGGTCTACATGGAAGAAGATAAGGGCCATGTGGGAGAATTTTGTTTTGAATTGTGGTAAGTTGTGTGGCAGTTGGAAGAGATGCCTGGGTTTACCTGGGCTTTAACTCTGGTGTGATTCCCCTTAGAGTCTGAGTTCTGGAACTGACCTCAGAGAAGCATTGTCATCAATTGTGTTTGAATTTTACTAGGCCATGCATGAGAGTTGCCCTTGGAACCTGAGATCTAGGCCCAGAGTGGCTTTCCACAGAGCACTGGGAATCTCAGCCAGGATATCACATGATTTTATTCTGAAAGACTTTGCAGCCACAGTTGAGTCAAAACACGCATGGACCTCACATTGTAGACCTCAATGGGCCTGGCTTCATGTGACCTTTTGGCTACTCTTTGGGAAGCCTTGCCTGTGAGTGTTCTCTAGAGCTTTCATTGAAATGAGCTTCCTCAACATTTAATGGTTCCTGAATGAATTGAAACCCCCAGAGCCTCCAACTTCATCCTTGACAAATGGCTTGATAAATACCATGAAATTTTTGAAATTCCCATGACCAGGTGGCACTGGAGAACTTTTGGATGTCCTGTTGCTGATGATGAGTGTACCAGACAGTGCCTTGATTTACTGGGTTTCATGAAATTTGTGTAGAACAGTGATGCCAGTAAGTTGGATCCTGCTCATTAGTGGGCCTAGAGCAGTGGTGTGAAGGTGTGTGATAAAACATGTGTGGTGGTGACATGTGGATCTGCCATTGGCTTCCCAAAGGCTTGTGACTGACATGGTACAGCCAGCAGACCCTTCTATGCAAAGGTGTTTTTTATATAGAGAGGTTTCAGGGCAATGTTCAGAATCAGGTTGCTATGGAAATGGGGGCAACTTATGTGGAATTGAATCCTGGTTGGTGCATTCTCATGCAGACCGTGACCCTCCACACGGGACAGAACTCTCTCCAGCACTGTGTCCCAGTTTAGCTCCTTGTATTTCATGAAGCAAATACCAAACTCCCAGTGCACCTGTGAGAAACACCACGAAAATTGGAGAATGACCAAATGGCTTCACAGTCCACACGTGGAGACACTTACAACCCAGTGACCATAGTTAAACTACAAAGAGAGTATTCAGCATGGCTGCCTCATGTTCATTGGAAAATTAGAAACAATATCCTCCAGGTCACATTGTTGCACACCCAGATTTGATGGTCTCCCAACAAAGGAAGCTAAAGCTCCTAACAACAACATATATTTTTAAGTGCCCAACCTCAGAGGAAGTTTCTCAAGAAGTCTTTACACCAGCAGAGCTCCATGTTTGAGAAATGTTTACCCTGTCCCTTACTTTTGAAAACTCCTCTACCACCTCGGAGGTTGTGAACTCCTGAGCATTTTTCATTCCTGATATATATTCACAGATTTTCTAACTTTTCTCCTCTAATTGTGTCTTACTCGGAACAAAGGCAATGTCAAGGCAATGTTCTGGATGAGAGTGTGAACATTTTTTTGTAGCACATATTTACATACACATTGCATTCATTTTACAATTTTCCATTCAAAATACTGAATCTCTGACATGAAACCATACCCTACTAGACTCTGACTACTACTCCTAATATGATGGAGAAAAATAACACAAACAGAATAGGAATACAAGCAGTTAGGAGAAATCATAGTGTATAGTTGTACTTGTATTTTGCATGATTAATGGTAGGTGTTATAAATCTAGTCAATATTTAATTTAAATAGTTCTCCATGTGTTTTTAAGGTTAACAAATATGTGAATTCCTGTCTCCCTTTCTCTGTATCCTATTTAGCACATGTACTTTTAAAATGCACATATAGAATCATACCTGGTATCACATGTACATTTTTGTGAGGTGGCTGATTTGGCAAATACAATTTGTGAGAAGTGATCACTCCTCTTAAACGCTGTTGGAACTGAAAATTCAACCTATAGGTGAGCTTCCTAGTTGAACAACATTATACATAAATCCATGTTCAATTAAAGAAATATTTTTGCATCTGTGGATGATATATATATCATGATAAATTTAGATTGGCATATATATTGCTAATTTAATGTCTCTGTGTGTGTGTGTGTATTTTGTGTGTGTGTGTGTATGTGTGTGTGTGTGTATATATATATATATATATATATATATATATATATATATATATATGTATATATACTCTCCAGAAATATATGTGTCTTATATACACTCTCTAAATTCATTCATGTTCATGTATATGGATTTATAATCAACTTTTCACAAGATTTTTCACAGAAATATTCATCCACCTGAAATACATATTTGTTTCCAGTACTTAAAACTAACTTCAGTTTATTTTGCATACAAATACTATTATTTTTACAGTAACTGACCCAGTTTAACATCAATGCAAGTAGATTCCAGTGGGACATGATGTGTATTTTTAAGGTCATTTTTATTCAGCACTGGTACAATACTATTTCTTCAATTTATGCACATGATAGGATATATATTCCATCCACAAGTTAGCAAACTTATAGGCAGTTGTTTCACTTTCATCACTTCCTGCTTCAGAACACATAAATTCCTCTAGGTTTCTTGACTGGGCTTTTCATGAGACTTCTTTCCAAACACATTATTTTTAATTTCCATGATCACTTTTGAAGCAAAACTCACACACTCTTCATGATAAACCATAATCCTAATATTACCATTAGATGTATTAGTGGTTGAAATGAATGTATGTATATCAATATAAGATTTCCTGTATATTTTCAGATATCAATGGAATCCATTATTTAAATTTGGAACCCATTGTATTATTTATTCACATTATGGTCTATTCATGCATTATCTCTATATTCAGAGTCACAGGATATACCTATTTGTACCCCCAATACTAATTTATACATCTTCAAAATATTGCTCCCAGAAATGGTGGAAGAAATACTCATGTCACCTTACCTACATATACATTTTATCACAGTAACATTCTGGACACAAAAAGTAAAGATGACACTTATTATTTTACCAATGTAAAGGTCAGGCGAGTGTCGGAGGAAGAGACTACCAGAGACTGTCTCATGCAACAGCCAAGGATTTATGGGGGTCCAGCATGCTGGGGTCAGAGCTCCCTTGAATAGAGCACAGAGTCCTGAGAACAGCTTAAGCAGAGCTTATATACTTTCCTTGGAGAGGGCAGATAGGAAAGTTTATTGATGGGTCAGGGCGAGTGGGCGGTTTGCGTCCAAATGGGTGAGGAAGTACATTCTGCAGTTTTGCAGTTGGGTACAGCACTTTCAGGGAACTAGATTAGCAAACAGTTCTCAAGACATCAACAGTGTTTTGTTAAGCATACCGAAAAACTGGAAGTGACAAGTACCTATTTTATTAACCTTTCATTCCCCACTTCTTCTTTTGGTTACTTTTAATCATAAAAATGATCATTGGGGGTGTCACATTTTATGTTTACTAGTGTGGTATATTGTTTTCTGATTACCATAAGTTTAACTTGTCCAATTTGAGCATGGAGAAAGGAAACTACACGGTTGATCAAACAGGGTCCTACAATTACCAATAATATGAGGATTATTAATGGACTGGCCAGGGCTGATGAAAATGTAGTTAATGAGGGGGCTTTGTGAACCAAGACTCAAACCACCTTTTTTGGGCCTCTCTCTCTTGTTGATGCTCTTCAAGGCATCTTCTTAATTTAATCATAGATTCTTTTACAACTCCAGTATGGTCGGCATAAAAACAACATTCTTCCCTCAATGCAGGACGAAGGCCCCTTCTCTCATGAAGAGGAGGTCCAACCCTCGACTGTTCTGTAAAATAACTTCAGAGAGAGAGGTTAAAGATTCGTGTAAAGCTGTGAAGGAGGTTTTTAATATCTTTAAGTTTTGGTCTATTACTGCTTCTAATTGGGTCATTTGTTGTGTCCCATGGACCAGGGCAGTGGTTCCTGTGCCCACCCCTGCAGCAACTCCTATTCATAATAGGATGACTAAAGTGAGGGATACAGGTTCCTGGCAGAACCGGGTTGTTTGCCCCCCTATTTGATATTTAAATGTACCTGCATCATGATAGAGCACTCTGGAAAACATCTGCACCATTACATAATTAATCACATCTGTTGACCATTTTATGAAAACATAAACAATGTTTAAGTGTATAGAATTGTACTGCTGTAGAGATGGACAAGGCAAGGTACCTAAGATAGCACAGAAGACAGGGAAACAGTCTTATTTGGTTGCATCCGGATTTAGAGGGCATTGCTTCTGTTGTAATCAATTAATCCCTGAACCCAAAGTTTAGGTTGTTTCAGAATTTTGTACCCAGCATGTAAGGGAAGGGGCTCAGAAGTTCACAGTCTGCAGAAGTTCACAAAAAGCAGTTTTTGTTTCTGTTTTTTTTTTCCTCTGTTCTGGGAAAGTTAACTTCTTAAGGACACCTGGGAGGGGGAGAGCTTTTTTCTTCTTTTTTTTCTTTTCCTCCCTGCCAGCTGTTACCATGGAGCCCAGTTGGTAACTTCTATATCTTAGAAATGTAGCCATCTCTATGAAGCCCCAGCTCTAGGGCAGAAGCCTTCTTCATATATTTTGTTAAAAACTACTAAGGGGGTGTCTAGCTTAGGAGTGCTGATTTTTCCAGCCAGTGGCCAAGTAGAACAGAGCAACACGAATAGAGGAAGTTTATCTACATTGAACTCTTTTATAGGAACTGTGTTGCTGAAAGGCTTAAAGTCAGCCATGGTGAAGACTTCTGGAGAAGGTCATTTAAGACTTTTCTGTGGGCCTGATACAGAGGGGAAGACAGGGAAGGCAGGGGATGAGAGCAGCTCCGTGGATCTGAGGATGAGGAAAAAGAGATATAAAAGAATTATGGGAAAGGGGTTTGGGATTTTCCTGGCAACAAAACTTGAGCAGTAGAACAGGTAGAGCAGAGGGAAAGACGGGAGTGAGTATCCCAAAAAGCCTGTGAGGGACTTTAAATTCTTAGTAACCTGTTTTCAGTGATGACAAAGCAACTTTAAAGGCCATTTTAATTACATCTTTGATAGGCGTCTGAGGGCACTCCTCAGCTGGTTTGAGCTTTGGGTTAGCTGGTAAGAGGACCTGGTGGGACCCGGTGTGGGCACTGACAGGAGGAGAGAGGAGTGAGTGGGTGGAAGGGTACCTCAGTACCTGCAAGCTCAGCAAGGGGCAATGGTCTGAGAACCGACGGAAATTTGGGTTTTTGATCTAGTAACTGGAGCTGAGAAATCAGGTTGCTGATGTGGGAGTGACAGCAGAGAGTCTGGGGCAGAAGGCTGCGGGTGAGTATCTATTGGGGAAGCATAGTTCAGGATTTGAGCATAGGAGGGAAAAGGCCTACACGTAGGGGAATTTCCTTCCACACTTTTGAGCACTTGTCGAAGTTGAAAAGGTCACGCAAAATTTGAGGATCTAGAGACCCTTCTGGTGGCCATCGGTTTTTGTTATCTAACTGGTAATATGGCCAATGCTGTGTACTGAATTTGATGAGGAGTTTTGCTTCCACCAGGTAGCCCCTGTATCCTCACATCCCCATTATTTACAGAAGAAGTTGGCTTTTCCCCCACACAGTCGTGGCTGTTTTTGGCTTTGGTAGTCCGCCAGGCAAACATAGTAATCTAGGCTAGCCAACCTGCATCTGGCTCGCGTGTCCCTACATCCATAATGTTTGTTTCCATTATCTATTGTATGGAAAGTATTTAATGGAATTTTTGGGGATCCTCTTCATCAGGGATTTCCCAATAGGAAAGACGTATAGCCAGCTGACAAATTTCTTGGTGGAGAGATGGCCACCAGGTCCCTAAGTGGGCTGTATGTGCGATAGACCATACTTCTTGTCTAGTAGGATTTGTGATCAGCCATCGCTGCTGAACGGGTTGATGAGGGTTAGGACTACTGGTGACCAATTGGAGAGTCTATAGTCTTATTCACATGGCGAATTTACAATTTGAAAATGTTACCAGTCTTTTTCATTTTTCAGCCAGATTCTGGACAGGGCACAGGCTTGAGATGAGAATTAGGAACCAGGAAGTGATTCCGTCTAACTTTAGCACTGTAGGTGTTATAAGTAGCACCTGGTATGGTCCTGTCCAGCCAGGTTCCAGGGATGACACCTGATGTTGTCTTATGTAGACAAAGTCTCTTACTTGATATAGATGTGGAGTACCCTCTTCAGCAGGTTGGTAGGCAGTGGCCAGCTGTTTCCACAGGTATTGCTGAGTTCCTTCCAGAACTTTAAGTCTGTCAAGCAAGGTGGTGTGGAAGGGATCGTTAGATCTTTGAGTTAGGGTTAGGTCCCTTACTGGAGATGGGGCCCCATAGAGAATTTCATAGGGGGTGAGGTTACACAAAGAAACAGAGGGAGTATTTCTTGCATGAAATAGTGCATAAGGCAGGAGCATAGTCCAATCTTTTATGCTACTCTTTAAGCTTAATTCCGTTTAGGTCTCTTTAATGGTTCTATTTAATTTTTTTACCTGTCCTGAACTCTGGGGTCTATAAGCACAATGTAACTTCCAATTAATCCCCAGGGTCCTGGCTAACCCCTGAGTTACCTGGGCCATGAACGCTGGTCCATTATCAGACCCTATTACCTTAGGCAGGCCGTACCTTGGAAAAATATCTTTCAGGATCTTCTTGACCACCATTTGCGCCTTTTTTTTTTGGGGGGGGGAGGCTTCAATCCATCCTGAAATATATCTACAAAGAGTAGGAGATATTTAAGTCCATACCATGCTTGCTTAATTTCAGTAAAGTCCACTTCCCAGAATTGTCCTGGTCTGGTTCCTCGTAGGTGCTTTCCTGCAGGAAAGTTGGAAGGGTAAGCATTAACCTATTGACAGACCCGACAGGCTTTTTTTTACCTGTTCAGTTATTTCCTTTCACTGTGAGTCGGTTAGTGGAAAACTCTGTTCTTGATCCTTCAGGAATGCCTGCAATTTCTTTGAACCAAGGTGAGTGAACTGATGTACATTTTTAACGTAGTGTAGGGCTTTCTGAAATTTCAGGCTTTGCTCAGTGAAGTTGAGGAGTACAGTGTCAGTGTCCTTAGATATTATCAAAAGCTTGCTGGATCTCAGGGGTCCATTAGAATTGGGCATCTCCTTTAACAGCGGGTGTAAATGAGAAGTTAAGGACCCAAACACAGGAATCCTTAACCTGCAAAACCCAGCAGTCCCAAGAAACTCTCTGTGTTGTCTGCTGTTAGATGGGGGTGGTTTCTGCACAACCTTTTGATTTCTGGGCTCAGTGAGCCATCGTTTACTGCCCCTAAAGGAATAGCCCAGGAAGATTACTTCTTGCTGGCAAATTTGGGCCTTTTAGGAAGAAGCTCTATACCCGAGTTGAGGAAGCTCACATAATACTGCTTGGGTCCCAGATTCACAGATATCCTTGGTGTTGGGTGCCAGTAGCAGGTCATCCACGTATTGAAGCTGGGTGACTTCGGGGTGCGTAGTTCTGAAGCTGTTGAGATCTCTTTGGAGGGCTTCATCAAAGAGAGTGGGGGAGTTTTTCAACCATTTTGGGGAGTCTAGTCCAAGTTAGTTGACCACACGTTCCAGTTTCTGGGTCTACCCACTAGCAAGCAAACAGCAACTGACTATATTTATGCAGAGGCAAGCAAAAGAAAGCATCTTTTAAGTCCAGAACAGTATACCATTTCCTCTCAGGGTTCAGAGTGATAAGCAGATTGTACGGATTAGGTACACTGGGGTGAATGTCCTACACTCTGTTGTAGGTCTCTCTTATGTCTTTAATGGGGGATAGTCCCCGGCTCCTGGCTTTTTATACTGGTAGCGGGGGAGTGTTTTAGGATGATTGACAAGGCCTTAGGACCCTAAGGCCAGATATTTCTGAATATGGGGCCTTATCCCATCTTTAGCTTTTTTGCTCAGAGGATATTTTTTGACATTGATTGGGGAGGCTGAGGTTTTGAACTCCACTGTTTTTGGAGGTTGTTTCATGGCTAGTCCTAACCCAGCAGTTTTTTTCCAGGCATCTGGGTAATCTGTTATCCATTTCTGGGGTAGCTTGCCTGTTTGATCAGTCTTGGGGGGTGTGAAGTGTTGCTGTTCATCTTCTACTGACATATTTAAAGCCGTGAATATAGGAGTTTATACTAAAGGATTTAGAAATATCATTTTGGGGCCTTCATGGTTAAAAGTCATTTTGGCCCGGAGCTTGGTGAGCAGATCTCTGCCCATCAATGGGGCCAGGCATTCTGGGATTATTAGGAAGGAGTGATGGATTTTTCCTTTCCTCATGTCCATGGTTTTCTTAGTTGTCTAATTCCCATATTTACTGGTGTTAGCACTTTGAACTAGAGAGCTTTTATTTGATAGAGGGCCCAGTGGGGCCTTAAGGACTAAGTATACTGCCCCTGTATCCACTTCAAAGTTTACTGGGGTCCCCTCCACATCAAAAGTTACCCTGGGTTTATTGGGAGTCTAGCAATCTGGGGCTCAGTGCTCACTTGAATAGAGCAGAGAGCAATGAGAACAGCTTAAGCAGAGCTTATATACTTTCCTTGAAGAGGGCAGGGAGGGAAGCTTATTGATGGGTCAGGGCGAGTGGGCGGTTTGCGTGCAAACAGGTGAGGGTGTACATTCTCTGTTTGGCAGTTGGGGACAGCACATTCTGGGGAAAGAATTAGCAAACAGTCCTCAAGGTTTCAACAGTGTTTTGTTAAGCATACAGAAAAACAGGAAGTGACAAGTACCTATCTTATTAACCTTTCACCAAATCCTAAATGGAAAGTGAGCATGGATTTCTAAAAACATCCATTTCCAGGTTGCTTAATGCTCGCAAATCAATCCTATTGGTGACTACATATTTGTTGCTTTCTAAGATTATATATTCAACCTCAACCCTGTTGAAAATGACTAATACTAACCCTCACTTTATGCTTTTTCTGATTTCCTAATGTCTCCATTGATATCTGCTTTCATACATATTTTCCTGAGTTCATCATTGTGACTGACTCTTTACATGTGCTGAAATTTACATTCACTCTCTATCCGAAACCCTATTGCTACAGAACTTTTGTTCGAAATCCTATACTCACTCTTTTTTCTATACCTACCAACTATCTTCCTAATCCTACCGACTATCCCTTTTTGACTGGAAATTCTCTTTGACAATCAATCATCCAAGGTACAAGGTCCTATGCCATTGTATATCAATTTATCTGAGACATCTGTGCAGAATATAATTCAAAGCTAAGTATCCCAATCAACAGCCCAATGCCCTTCTTGGATTCAAACCTTATCTAGATTTCTGTTTTCATACTTATATTTCACCTATATATTCTCGTAAATATCGCGAGTTCCCAATACCATTGTTCATTCCTCAGTATGATTTCTAACCTAAATCAAACCTGTTATTACTCTAACCATACACTGTACCCTCAAACTAACTGTACAGAAGAGCCGGGAGAGAGTTTGTCTTACAATACAGTAATGTAGGGGCTCTTCCACCTGCTGAGAACATCAAAGGTACAAGCAGAAATGATACCCTGGAGAAGTTGCAGGCAGCTATGAAGGACCTAATAGAGCAAAAGTCATCTTCCATGACAAACAACCTGGTCAGTATTAAGGGATGTGTCTGAATCAGCCTCTCCTTTCTTAATGTAGAGAAGATTGATCAAACCATGCCTGTGTGGAGAGCTGTTCCCAGGTGCCTATGGTTGATATACCATTCTAACTTGTGAAAGTGTCACAGGAAGTAGTGGCAGCCTCCATCTCATGGGAACCTTGGATGAATCTGGTAGGACAAAGTGGTTGCCAAGGCAGTGACCTCATTCAGTTCCTGAAGGAAGTGACCTCACCTCACTTTCCTGGTGATGGAAATCTCTGAATTTGGGATCCAGGAAGCCAGGCACCGAGAGCAAGTCCAAGTCCCAATCCCAGTGGTCTCACTTGTTTGGATTTACCAAGGACAGAGTCAGTCTTCCTTGGTACCTACTGATATGAGGATTGCCAAATGCCTGAAGAGCTCTGAAGAGGGGCCTTTACTGAGAAAGCAGGTAGTGGTTCACCGCTGGCTGTTGACAACTTCACAGAGTTGGCCAAGGAGACCAGATCTGAGATAGTACAGGCCATTTTAGGGGAACATAGTATGGCCCACTATTCAGAGGACACTCCGGATAGTCACAGACCTACTTGAGTTAAGGAGGTGCCTTTGTGGGTGTGGGTGTGAGTTTGTGGTTTTGTCTCATGTTCTGAGAATAGGTAGGAAAGGCTGTTGTTTTGATTGGAGTGGACTGTTTCTAGAAAGTCGTTTGACTAGGCGAGTGCTTCTATGTCTGTGTATCCCACTCTGTCCATGGTTGTAGACATTCGAAAAGAGAATGTATCAATGTATGTGTCCTGTCTAGTGGAAAACTTTCCAGCATTCATCAGGCCTAGTTGATGAATGGACTGTGGCTTTCCTTATGGATGGGCAACTCCTACTAACTTCCTAAGTTCCTGTTTTCTTCCTGAATTCTGGCCACTCTCCAGAATAGCCTCATAGTTTTGTGTCCAAGATACATACCACCCAAAAGCTCTGTGACATGGCCATGTACTTGATAGCTATAGGAAATGGGAACATCTTAGAAAACTCAGACATCATTGTGACCAGTAAACGCTCAGTGAAGAACCCATATTTTGGTTCATTTGCTTACCTATTGTTCTGTTGCCCTGAATGTCAGGAAGGTCTTTGCCTCAGGCCACCCCTTTGTGAAGCCTGAATAAAACAGTTTTAAAATGGAAATAAATGGGAATAACTTGTGGTTCTTTGCTTTGGAAAGGGATGTGTTTGAATCAGCCTCCTAGCCCTGTATGAGGTTGTGGCTTAAATTTTCAGCACATGATGGATCTAAAGATAGATACCATGTGTGCAATCAAAACCATAATGGCAAAAATTCAGTAATTGTGGATGAGTCTCTTGCCTTCCTCTGTTAGGTACCTGACCTCTATCAAGTGAGACAGGGATCCTTTTGGTCAAATGAGTTTTTCAAAGTCCTGCAGAGGTGCTTGTGTTTTCTCGTGACTCCAAATCACATAAAAAAATCTATACCTGAGAGTCAATAGTGCTCAAATTGGAGAAGCAGAGCAGTATTAACGGCAGGCCTATTTGATCACTTCTGGTTCACAGGAAGGGTTTCCAGGCCACCCTGACTTTAGGCAAATGAGGGGCAAGGGAGAATATTTTGGACACTGTCTTGGGATGCGTCCCGCATGGAAACCTCCAGCCAGAGTTTATGATGAGTGTCTATATTTAACAAGATGAGGGCCATGTGGGAGTGTTTTGGTTTTAATTGTGGTCATTCGTGTGGCGGTTGGAAGAGATGACTGGATCCAAATGGGCTTGAACTATGGTGTCATTCCCCTTAGAGACTGAGTTCTGGAACTTACCTCAGAGAAATATTGCCATGAATTGTGTTGGGATTTAGGAGGCCACGCATGAGAGTCACCCTTGGAAACTGAGATCTAGGCCCAGTGTCGCTTTACACAGAGCACTGGGAATCTCAGGAGGATATCACACAATTTTATTCTTAAAAACTTGTCAGACATATTTGATAGTCAAAACACACATGGACCTCAATTGTAGACCTCAATGGGCCTTGCTTCATGTGACCTTTTGGCCACTCTTTGGGAAGCCTTGCCTGTGACAGTTCTCCAGAGCTTTCATTGAAATGAGCTTCCTCACCATTAAATAATTTCTGAATGAATTGAAACCCACAGTGTCTCCAACTTCATCCTTGAAAATTGGCTAGATAAATACCATGAAATTTTTGAAATTTCCTTGACCAGGTGGCACTGGAGAACATTTGGATGTCCAGTTGCTGATCATGAGTGTACCAGACAGTGTGTTGATTGACTGGTTTTCATGAAAATGGTGTAGAAAAGAGATGCCAGTCATTTGAAGCCTGTTGAGTAATGGGCCCAGAGCGGGGGTGAGCAAGTGTGTGATAAAACATCTGTGGTGGGGTCATGTGGATCTGCCATTGGCTTCCAAATGGCTTGAGACTGACATGGTGCAGCCAGCAGATCCTGTGTTTAAAGACATCTGGTTATATAGAGAGGTTTCAGGGCAATGTTCAAAATCAGGTTTCTATGGTCAAGGGAGCAACCTATGTGGTATACAAGCCCTGTTGGTGCATTCTCCTGCAGACCCTGACCCACCACACGTGAAAGAACTTCCTCCAGCCCTTTGTCCCAGTTGAACTCCTTGTATTTCATGAAGCAAATACCAAACTCCGAGTGCAGTATCAAGAAACGTTTTGAAAAGTGGAGGATGACCTAATGGCTTAGCAGTCTACATGGGGAGACACTTAGACCCAGTGGCCATAGTTTACCTACAAAGAGAGAAATCAACACTGCTGCTTCATGTTCATTGGAGAATTATAAACCATGTCCTCCAGGTCACAGATGTGCAGACCAAGCTTTGATTGTCTCACTAGAAAGGAAGCTAAAGCTCCTGACAACAACATATATTTCAAGTGCCCAACCTAGAGGCAGTTTCTCCAGAAGTCTTTAGGCTGGTAAATCTCCATGTTTGTGGAGATTTTACACTTTCCCTTACTTTTGGAAACTCCTCTACCAACTCCAAGGTTGTGAACTCCTGAACATTTTTCATTTCAGATATGCATTCAAAGATTGTCTAACTCTTCTCCTCTAAATGTGTCTTACTTGGGGTGAAGGTAATGTCAAGGCATTGTTCTGAATGAGAGTGGGAAAATTTTTGTGTAGCACACATTTGCATACACATTGATTCATTTTACAATTTTCCATTTGAAATACTGAATTCTTGACACTATCTCATACCCTACTAGACTCTGACTACTAATCCTAATATGATGGAGAAAAATACCCAAACAGAATGAAAATACAAGCAGTTTACAGCAGGCATGGTGTATTGTTGGACTTCCTTTTTGCATGATAGAGTGTAGGTATTCTAAATCTACTCAATTTTTAATTGAAATAGTCCTCCATGTGTTTTTAATGTTAACACATATGTAAATTCCTGTCTTCCTTTCTATGCAGCCTACTCAGCACATGTATTTTTATATGCAAATATAGAATCCTACATGGTCTCACACGTACATTTTTTTGAGTTGGCTGACTGGGCAGAAACAAGTTGTGAGAAGAGATCTCGTAAACGCTGGTGGAACTGAAAATTAAAACTATGGGTGAGCTTCCCAGTAGAACAATTTATACATAAATCCATGTTCAGTAAAATAAATATATTTTCATCTGTGGATGATATATATTACTGATAAATTACGTTTGGCATATATATTGATACTTTTTAATGTATTTTTGTGTTTTTCTGTATATATATATATATATATATATATATATATATATATATATATATATACACACACACACACACACACACACACTCTCCAGATTTTATAAAATATGAAATATATGTCTCTTATATACACTCCATCAATTCATTCATATTCATGTATGTGGATTTATAATCAACTTTTCACAAGATTATTCTCAGAAATATTCATCTACCTGAAATACATATTTGTTTCCCAGTATGAGAACTAACTTCAATCAATGGTGCTTACAAATCCTAATATTTTTACAGTAACAGACCCAGTTTAACATCAATGCAAGTAGATTCCTATGGGACTTAATGTCTATTTTGACCTTTATTTTAATTCAACCCTGGTACATTAGTATTTCTTCAGTTTTTGCACATCATAGGACATATATTTCATCCACAAGTTAGCAAATTAATAAGAATTTGTTTCACTTCCTGCTTCAGAACACATGAATTCTTCCATGTTACTTGACTGGTCTTTTCATGAGACTTCTTTCCAAACACATTATTTTTGATTTCCATAATCAATTTTGAAGCTAAACTCACACACTCTTCATGATAAACTATAACATTAATATTACCATTAGATGTAAAACTGGTTGGAATGAATGTATGCATATCAATATAAAATTTCCTGTATATTTTCACATTTCAATTCAATCCATTATTTAAAGTTGGAACCAGTTATGTTATTTATTCACTGTATGGTCTATTAATGCATTATCTCTATATTCATAAACACAGTGCACACCTATTTGTCCCCCCATTACTAATTTGTACCTCTTCAAAATATTGCTCCCAGAAATGGTGGAAGAAATACTGATGTCACCTTATCTATATATACATTTTATCACAGTAATATTCTGGACACAAAAAGCAAAGGTCAAACTCATGATTGTATCAAAGCCTAAATGGAAAGTGAGCATGGATTACCAAAAACAACCATGTCCTGGTTACCTAATGCTCTCAAATGTCAATCCTATTGATGACTACATATTTGTTTCTTTCTAAGATTATATATTCAACCTCAAGCCTGTTGGAAATGTCTAATTCTATCACTCACTTTACACTTTGCCTGATTTCCTAATATCTCTATTGATATCTGCTTTCCTACATATTTTCCCTAGTTCATCATTGTGACTCATACTTCACATATGCTGACATTTACATTCACTCTCTACCCGAAACTCTATTGCTAAAGAACTCTTGGTCCAAATCCTATACTCACTCTTCTTTATAAACCTACTGACTATCTTACTAATCCTACTGACTATCACTTTTTAACTCGATGTTCTCTTCAACAATCAATCATTCAAGGTAAAAGGTCCTATGCCATTTTATATCAATTCATCTGAGACACATGTGCAGAACATAATTCAAACCTAAGTATCCCACTCAAGGGCCCAATGCCCTTCTGGCTTCATATCTTACCTACATTTCTGTTTTCATACTTATATTTCACCTATATATTCTTGTAAATATCACAGGTTCCCAATACCATTATTCATCCGGCAGAGAGATTCCTAACCCAAATCGAACATGTTATTAACCCTAAATATACACTGTTACCTCAATCTAACTTTACAGAAGAGGAGGGACAGAGTTTCTCTTTAAATACCGGAATGTAGGGAATCTTCCACCTGCTGAGAACATCAAAGGTCCATGTAGAAATAATCCCTGGAGAAGATGTAGGCAGCTGTGAAGTTCCCGAGAGAGCAAAAGTCATCTTCCATGGCAAACAACCTGGTGAGGATGAAGGGATGTGTCTGTATCAGCCTCTATCAACTTAATGTAGAGAAGATAGACCAAACCAGGCCTGTGTGAAGAGGTGTTCCCAGGTGCCTATGGTTGATATACCATTCTAACTTTTGAAAGTGTTACAGAAAGTAGGAACAGCCTCCATCTCATGGGCCCTTAGAAGTAACTATTTGGACAAAGTTGTTGCCAAAGCAGTGACCTCATTCAGTTTCTGAAGGAAGTGACCTCACCTCACTTCCTTTGTGATGGAACTCTCTGAACTTGGGATCCAGGAAGAATGGCACCCAGAGCCAGTCGCAGTCCCAGGCCCAGTGGTCTCACTTGCTTCAATTTACGAAGGACAGAGTCAGTCTTTCTTAGTGCCTACAGATGTGAGGATGTTCAAATGCCAGAAAAGCTCTGAAGAGGGGCCTTTCCTGAGAAAGCAGGTAGTGGCTCACCCATGGCTAATGACAACTTCACAGAATTGGCCAAGGAGACCAGATTTGAGACACGACAGGCCATTTGGGGGGAATATAGTATGGCCCACCATTCAGAGGACACTCTGGGTAATCACAGAACTACTTGGAGCAAAGGTGGTGCCTTTGTGGGTGTGGGTGTATGTTCATGGTCTTGTCTCATGTTCTGAGAATAGGTAGGAAAGACTGTTTGTTTGGATTGGCGTGGACTGTTTCTAGTTAGTCGTTTTGCAATGCGAGTGCTTCTTTGTCTGTGTATCCCACTGTGTCCGTGGTTGTAGACATTAGAAATAAGAATGCATCAAAGGATGTGTCCTGTCTAGTAGAAAGCTTCCCAGCATTCATCTTGCCCAATTTATAAATGGACTGTGGCTTTTGTTATCAAAGGGCAACACCTGATATCTTCATAAGTTTCTGTTTTCTTTCTGAATTCTGGACACTCTGCAGAATAGCTTCATGGTTTTGTGTCCAAGATATTTACCACCTAAAAGCTCTGTTATATGGCCATGTAGTGGGTAGCTAGTGTGACCAGGAAAGTCTCAGTGGAAAAACCCTGATTTGGGCTTTTTGCTTACCTATTGTTCTGTTGCCCTGAATATCAGGAAGGTATTTACCACAGGCCAATTCTTTGTGAAGCCTGAAGAAAAAAGTTTTCAAATGGAAATGAATGGACATCACCTGTAGCTCTTTGCTTAATTGCTTTGGAAATGGATTTGTCTGAAACAGCCTCTTGGCCCTGTGTGAGTCTTTGGTTAGATTCTCAGCACCTGATGGATCCCATGTGTTCATCCAAAACCAAAATGATCAAAAGAGCAGTCATTGCGGATGAAGTCTCTTGCCTTCCTCTGTAAGGTTCCTGACCTCCATCAAGTGAGAAGAGGGATTCTTTGGGTCAAATGCATTCTTTAAAGCCAAGGAGAGGCAAGCCCAAAGGTGCTTGCATTTTCTCATGCTTCCAATTCACATAAAGAATCTAAACCCCACAGTCAGTCATCCTCAAATTGGAGAAGCAGAGCAGTATTAACGGCACACTATTTGATCACTCCAGGTTCACAGGAAGGTGTTCAGGCCACCCCGACTTTAGGCAAATGAGGGGCAAGGGAGCTAACTTTGGACACTATCTTGTTCTGCATCCCTCATGGAAACCTCCAGCCAGAGTTTATAATGAGTATCTATATGGAAGAAGATGAGGGCCTTGTGGGAGTGTTTGGGTTTTAATTTTGGAAGTTTGTGTGGCGGTTGAAAAAGATGACTGGCTCCACCTGGTCTTGAACTCTGGTGTGATTCCCTTTAGAGACTGAGTTCTGGAACTGACCTCAGAGAATTATTGCCATGAGTTGTGTTGGGATTTTAGGAGGCCATGAATGACAGTCGCCCTTTGAAACTGAGATCTGTGCCCAGAAAGGCTTTCCACAAGGCACGAGGAATCTCAGCCAGAATATCACATGATTTTATTCTGAAAGACTTGGCAGCCATAGTTGAGAGGCAAAACACACATGATCTCACATTGCAGACCTCAATGGGCCTGGCTTCATGTGACCTTTTGGCGACCCTTTGGGAAGCCTTGCCTGTGAGTGTTCTCCAGAGCTTTCATTGAAATGAGCTTCCTCAACATTTAAAGGTTCCTGAGTGAATTGAAAATCATAGTGCCTCCAACTTCATCCTTGAAAAATGGCTAGAGAAATACCATGGAATTTTTGAAATTTTCATGACCAGGTGGCACTGGAGAACTTTTTGATGTCCATTTGCTGATCATGAGTATACCAGACAGTGCCTTGATTGACTGCGTTTCTTAAAAATGGTGTAGAACAGAGATGCCAGTAAGTTGGAGCCTGCTGAGTAGTGGGCCTAGAACAGTGGTGGGCAGGTGTGTGATAAAACATCTGTGTTGGGGCCATGTAGATCTGCCATTGGCTTCCAAATGGCTTGTAACTGACATTGTGCAGCAAGCAGACCCTTATATGTAAAGGCATCTTGTTATATGGAGAGGTTTCAGGGCAATGTTCAGAATCAGGATGCTATGGTCAAGGGGTCAAACTATGTGAAATAGAAGCCTGACTGGTGCATTCTCCTGCAGACCCTGAGGCACCACATGTGACAGAACTCCCTCCAGCACTCTGACCAAGTTGAACTCCTTGTATTGTGAAGCAAATAACAAACTCCCAGTGCTCTACTAAGAAAAGTAGAGCATGATCAATTAGCTTCACAGTCCACACAGATTGACCCTTAGACTCCAGTTGCCACAGTTTACCTACAAAGTGAGAATTCAGCACTGCTGCCTCATGTTCATTGGAAAATAAGATACCATGTCCCCCAGGTCACATAGATGCAGACCAGTTTTGATGCTCTCACTATAGAGGAAGCTAAAGCTTCGGACCACAACATACATTTTAAGTGCCCAAACTCAGAGGCAGTTTCTCAATATGTCTTTAGGCCTGCAGAGCTCCATGTTTGTGGAGTGTTTACCCTGTTCCTTACTTTTGGAAACTCCTCTACCACCTCCAAGCTTGTGAACACCGAGAATATTCCATTCCAGATATGTATTCACAGATTTTCTAACTCTTCTCCTCTAATTGTGTCTTATTAGGGGAGAAGGTAATGTCAAGGCATTGTTCTGAATGAGAGTGGGAAGATTTTTGTATCACACATATTTGCAAACACAATGGGTTTATTTTCCTATTTTCTATTCGAAATACTGAATCTCTGACACTAATCCATAACCTACTAGACTCTGACTACTAATCCTAATATGATGGAGAATAGTAACCCTAACAGAATGGAAATACAAACAGTTCAGAGAAGGCATGGTGTATACTTGGACTTCCCTTTTGCATTATATGGGGTTGGAGTTATAAATATAGTCAATGTTTATTGAAATATTTCTCCATGTGTTTTTAACGTTAACAAATATGTGAATTCCTCTCCCCTTTCTCTGTCACCTATTCAGCACATGTATTTTTATATGCTCATATAGAATACTACCTGGTATCACACAGACTTTCTTCTGAGGTGGCTGACTTGGCAGATACAAATTGTGAGAAGAGATCACTCCTCCTAAACCCATTTGGAACTGAAATTTCAACCTATGGGTGAGCCTCCTAGTTGAACAACATTATACATAAATCCATTTTCAGTAAAATGTATTTTTTTGGATATGTGAAGGATATATATTTCATTTTGAATTTCGATTGGCATATATATTGCTACTTTTTAATGTCTGTGAGTGTGTTTCTGTGTGTGTGTATATATATATATATATATATATATATATATATATATATATCACTCTCCAGATTTTTCAAAATATGAAATATATGTGTCTTATTATACACTCCCTAAAATCATTCATATTCACGTATGTGGATTTATAATCAACTTTTCACAAGATTATTCTCAGAAATTCAGATTATTCATTCACCTGAAATACATATTTGTTTCCTAATACTGAAAACTAACTTCAGTAAATGCTGCATACAAAGCATGATATTTCATCATTGCCTGATGGCCACGAATAGAGTGCATCACACCCAGTGTAACGCGTCACTGCACAGGTGAATAACGAGATAGAACCACAAAAAACTATCTTGTTAAGAACTTACAGCAAAATGGGGGTGCACCAAAACCTATAAGAAAGATTTTTAGCACTGAGATCTGGTAATTGGGTCTGAAAAACGAGCCAAATGTGCAACCGGAGATCCGGTCTGACTGATCCTCAAAACAATAGAGTGTCTGGGTTCCAATAGACACCCTCCACACCCAACAAATGACAGGCCCAGAATACAGATTGAACTGCAGAGAAGCATCACTCAGGGGAAATCTAGTCTAGCAGGAGAAACCAGGACTAGAAGGAGAAACCAGGGGACTAGAGGCCAGGCTCTTGTGACTGGGAAGCTGGAGAACACAGAAGCGCAGGTGACAGTCCACCTGCTGTCCGCGTGACTGGGCGTCTGGAGAACACCGGCGCGCAGGAGACCGACTGCGCCACTGGGTGGCTAGTGATTGCCCACCCGCCAGTGACCTAGAGCTGAAACCAACTGGAGACAGTCCAGTTCCATCCCCGTATTCGAACATTTCGGCAAGGAGCCTGGGCCCGCCAAAGCAGAGGGGTGACGTCACTGGAGCTCGGCCTTCGGAATTCCCTACAAGTGGAATCCACTTTAGCAGGCATAGTCTACCAACACAAAGGAGAGACAACAGAGATACACAACACCTAAACAAATCTATAGAATAAAACAGAAACACAGCAATCAAATAGAGCTGGAAAGTAACATGAGCATCATGAAAAAACAAGGGAAAGAAAGGAGTACAAACAATGCAGGACAACTTAATTCTACAGGAGGACCTAGAAGCATCAGAAACAGGGATAGGGAAAGAACTTAAGGCATTCCTAACTCAGATGGAAAGGAATATTAGAGAAGACATGAGGCAGCAAGTCCAAGCAATAAAAGTATATTTTGAAAATGAATTAAACAAACAAACTCAAATGGCAAACAACGAGCTTTACCAGGAGATAGAGATCTTAAAAGAAATCAAACAGTAATACTAGAAATGCAGGAAAGTATTAACCAAATTAAAAACTCAAACGAGAATATTACAAATAGACTAGATCAAGCAGAAGTCAGAATATCAGATAATGAAGACAAAGTTTATCAACTTGAAAAGAATATAATCAACACAGAAAAGAGGCTTAAATCCCACTAGCAATCTATTCAAGAGATATTGGATGTCATAAAAAATGAGAGTCATTGGGATAGAAGAAGGCATAGAGATTCAAACCAAAGGAATGGAGAACATATTAAATAAAATAATTCTAGAAAACATCCCAGAGATGAAAGATGGATCGGATTGTCAAATCCTGGAAGCCTACAGGACCCCAAACATTCAAAATCATAATAGACAAACTCCAAGACATATAATTATGAAGATAGCCAACATACAGAACAAGGAGAGAATATTAAACACTATAAGAGAAAGGAGGCAGATTACATTCAGGGGAAAACCAATTAGGTTAATGACTGATTTTTCATCACAGACTTTGAAAGCGAGAAGATCCTTGAACAATGTATTTCAAATGCTGAAAAATAATGGATTCCAACCAAGAATACTGTATCCAGCAAAATTAAGGTTCAGATTTGAAAACGAAATTAAAGTCTTTCACAATAAACAAAAGCTAAAAGAATTCGCAGCCAGAAAACCAGCACTGCAAAGCATTTTGAGCAAAATACTACAAGAAGAGGAATTGATAAATAGTGCCGAAAACTAACAGCAGGAGGTATCTCAGTAAAGGGGGAGGAAAATAACCAAAAAAGTAAAAACTAGCCAAACTAAAACATAATAAATAAATAAACATGATTGGAAGAACAAATCATATTTCAATTGTAACCTTAAATGTTAATGGATTATATTCACCAATCAAGAGAATGGGCTAGTAACCTGGATCAAAAAAAATAAATCCAACAATATGCTGCCTTAAGGAGACTCATATGATAGGAAAAGACATAAACAGGGTGAAGGTAAAAGGTTGGGAAAAATCATACCACTCACATGGCCCTCAGAAGCAAGAAGGAGTGGCCATACTCATGTGGAATAAAATCAACTTCAAACCTAAGTTAATCAAAAGGGATAAAGAAGGACACTATATTCTGTTAAAAGAAACCATCCACCAACAAGACATAACAATTATGAATTTGTATGCACCAAGCAATGGAGCTGCAATGTTCATAAAACAAACTCTCCTCAAGTTCAATAGCCAAATAGACTACAACACAATAATTATGGGTGACTTCAAGACACCACTCTCGCATTAGACAGATTCTCTAGACAAGAACTGAATAAAGAAACTATCAAACTCAACAGCACAATTTGTAACCTAGACTTGAACGACATATATAGAATATATCAGCCATCATCAAGTGGATACACGTTCTTCTCAGTTTCACATGGATCCTACTCAAAGATAGACCATATATTATGCCATAGGGCAATTCTTAGTAAATATAAAAGCATGGAGATTATACCATGCACTATATCTGATAATAATGGAATGAAACTGGAAATCAATGATGAAAGAAGTAAGGAAAAATCCTACATCACATGGAAAATGAACAACATGCTACTGAATGATCAATGGGTTACAGAAGACATAATGGAGGAGATAAAAAAAATTCTTAGAGACAAATGACAATACAGACACAACATACCAGAATCGATGGGACACAATGAAAGCAGTTTAAGAGGGAAGTTCATTTCTTGGAGTTCTTTCCTCAAAAAAAGAAAAAAAATCAACAAATAAATGAACTCACACTACACCTCAAAAACCTAGAAAAGGAAGAGCAAAACAACAGCAAATGTAGTAGAAGACAAGAAATAATTAAATTTAGAGCAGAAATCAACAAAATTGAAACAAAAAAAAATTTAAAAATTTGATAAAACTAAAAGTTGGTTCTTTGAAAAAATAAATAAGATTGACAGGCCCACAGCCATGCTAATGAAGAGAAGAAGAGAGAGAACTCAAATTACTAACATACGGGATGAAACAGGCAATATCACAACAGACACTACAGAAATACAGAAGATAATTAGAAAGTATTTTGAAACACTATATTCCAATAAAATAGAAGATAGTGAAGATATCGATGAATTTTTTAAGTCATAAGATCTGCCCAGATTGAGTCAGGAAGACACACGCAATTTAAACAGACCAATAACAAAGGAAGAAATGAAAGAAGCCATCAAAAACTACCAACCAAAAGAAGCCATGGACCGGATGGGTATACAGCGGAGTTCTACAAAACCTTTAAAGAAGAATTAATACCAATATTTTTCAAGCTATTTCAAGAAAAACAAAAAGAAGGAGCTTTTCCAAATTTATTCTATGAGGATAAATCACCCTGATCCTGAAACCAGACAAAGACACTTCAAAGAAAGAAAACTACAGACCAATATCTCTAATGAACTTCGATGCAAAACTTGTCAATAAAATCCTGGCGAATCGAATACAAAAGCATATCAAAAAAATTGTGCACCATGATCAAGTAAGATTCATCCGTGGGATGCAAGGCTTGTTCAATATACGGAAATCAATAAATGCCATTCACCACATCAATAGACATAAAGACAAGAACCATATGATCATCTCAATAGATGCAGAAAAAACATTTGACAAAGTTCAGCATCACTTTATGTTCAAAACACTAGAAAAACTAGGGATAACAGGAACTTACCTCAACATTGTAAAAGCTATATATGCTAAACCTCAGGCTAGCATCATCCTGAATGTGGAAAAACTGAAGGCATTCCCTCTAAAATCTGGAACAAAACAGGGATGCCCTCTATCACCACTTCTATTCAATTTAGTTCTTGAAATACTAGCCAGAACAATTAGACAGACAAAAAAAATTAAAGGCATAAAAATAGGAAAAGAAGTATTTAAATTATCGCTATTTGCAGATGTCATGAAAATATATTTAACAGACCCCAAAGGGTCTACAATGAAACGGCTAGAGTTAATAAATGAATTCAGCAAAGTGGCAGAATATAAAATTAACACGCATAAATGAAAGGCATTCCTGTATGTCAGCAACACAACTTCTGAAATGGAAATGAGGAAAACCACTCCATTCACAATATCCTCAAATAAAATAAGATACTTGGGAATCAACCTAACAAAAGACGTGAAAGTTTTATATACTGAAAACTACAGAACCCTAAAGAGAGAGAGAGAAGAAGATCTTAGAAGATGGAAAAACAAAAGACCCAGAATAGCAAAAGCAACTCTAAACAGAAAATATGAATCTGGAGGTATAGTGATACCAGAGTTCAAACTGTACTAAAAGCAATAGTAACAAAAACAGCGTGGTACTGGTAACAAAATAGGCAGGTGGAACAATGGTACAGAATAGAGGACACAGAAACCAATCCTCAAAATTACAACTTTCTTATATTTGAAAAAGGGGCTAAAAGCATGCAATGGAAGTAGGATAGCATCTTCAAACAATGGGGTAGGGAAAATTGGGGAAAGGTGGGGCAAGGGAGAGAAGTGAACAACAGCAGATGAGGTAGAGAAAGAAGATGGGAGGGGATGGGAGGGGGTATAGTAAGGGATAGTAGGGGATAGGAAATGTAGCAGAATACAACAGTCACTAATATGACATCATGTAAAAATGTGAATGTGTAACCGATGTGATTCTGCAACTCGTATTTGGGGAAAATTGGGAGTTCATAACCCAATTGAGTCAAATGTATGAAAGATGATATAGGATGAGCTTTGTAATGTTTTGAACAACCAATAAAAAATAAATAAATAAAGGTTTAAAGTTGAGTGGGAAGAAATCAGCTAAAAAAGAGTTGAGATGCATTCATTTTGCTAAGCAGAAACTTTGTTTTGTGTACTTGTAACTATCACAAATTTATTTTACCAGAAAACTGGCTTTTAAAAATGCACATAATTGAGATTAAAGGATAATCCACTTACCTTCAAGAAAAACTCATAGCATTTCCTATATTTTTCATATTTTATTTTTTTGTGAATATTTTGTCATGGACCAGGTCTAGACTTAGGCTATTCTTCCAGAATACTACCTCATCTGACAAGTTGGTACAATGTGTTGGATTGTTCTTTTCATCTTTTATTTAATAGTTTCTAGATGATAATGTGTATTTTTCCATATGTTTGTTTGGACATACATACCCAACTATATCTTTGCATTTTCTGTTTTACTGGGGAAGAGACTCATCAAAAGCTCTTTATTATATGTATCAACAATCAAACATTTAGAGCATGCAATTATACATAATTTTGCATGAAAATATTTTTGTACCATTTTTATAAAGATTTAGAATTATTAATACTGTCCCTACTGTAATTAGTAACTCCTTACAAAAAGAATTAATCAATTGACTTTATATCAATTATGAATATGAAAATTACTAAAATAAGTATTTGGCAATTAATATGCAATTGATAGAAAGTGAAATCACAAGAAAGCCATTTAAAATGTCAGTGCATATGGTCCTTAAATAATAGGTTGTTCAAAAAAAAATTCTCTAATTCAAAAGAGTTAATATGCCATATTACAGCTAAATGTGATATAAAAACCTTAAATTATCAGTATTGATAAATAAGAATGATACCTGTTTACTTAAATATGTTTATTTGATTTTCACTGTAAGATGTTAATTCTGGAAGACTTGAGAATTAAGAAAGACTTGGTCTATATTATTTCTAACAGGCTAATCAAAGTACTTTTAAATATATATGTATATATATATATATATATATATATATATATATATATATATATATATATATATATGTAACACATATGCATGAATATAGATACATATGCATAATAAATGTATTGTAATATATTTATCAGGTGGTTATAATTTTTAAATTTTCTCAAGAAAAGAATGACTATAAAAAACAGTTTTAAATGTAAATTTCATAGCATAGTACTGTTTGTAATGCTATGAGAGAAAAATTCTTATGGAGGGAAAATGAAAAAGGAAGAGAGAGAAGGGGGAAAATGAGGAAGAAAGTGAGTAAAGAAGAGGGAGAGGAGTGTTTGATGAAAAGATAAAAGTGGAGGGGCTGGGTTTGTGACTCAGTGTTAACATGCTTGTCTAGCATGTGTGAGGCAGTGGGTTATATTCTCAGCACCACATACGAATAAATAAAATGAAGGTCTATCAACAACTGAAAAAATAAAAAAAGGAGAAATATTACCAAAATTCCAAGATTTTATGAATGTTAAATACAAAAAATTATGTTGCATAGCCTTATGTAAATTCTAGACTCCCCAAAATAATCATTAAATGCTAGATTATTAGTGTTATAACTAAAAATCCATTGCTCTTTCTTCTACATTCTGTGGCATGCTAGTGCTAAAATAAATTGTATTATAACACCAAAATAAAATTCTAATATTTATACAGTAACTGACCCAGTTTAACATCAATGCAAGAAGATTCCTATGTGATATAATGTGTATTTTGACGTTCATTTTTATTCAACACTGGTACATTACTATTTCTCCAGTTAATGCACATCATAGGATGTATATTTCATCCACAATTTAGCAAATATATACACATTTGTTTTGCTTTCAATCACTTTTGCTTCAGAACACATGTATTCCTCCATGTTTCTTGACTTCTCTTTTTGTGACACTTCTTTCCAAACACATTATTTTCGATTTCCATTATCACTTTTGAAGCAAAACTGACACACCCGTCATGATAAAACATAACACTAATATTACCATTAGATGTAAAACTGGTTTAAATGAATGATTGTACATCAATATAAGATTTCTTGTATACTTTCAGATATCAATTCAATCCATTATTCAAAGTGAAACCAGTTATATCATTTATTCACAGTATGGTCTATTCATGCATTGTCTATATATTGATAGACACATGGTACACCTCTGTGTACTCCCAACAATAATTTCTATATCTTCAAAATATTGCTCCCAGAAATGGTGGAAAAAATATGCATGTCAACTGATCTACATATACATTTTATCACAGTAATATTCTGGACACAAAATGCAAAGGTCACACTTATGACTGTCCCAAAGCCTAAATGGAAAGTGAACATGGATTACTAAAAACATCCATGTCCAGGTTGCCTAATGCTCTCAAATGTCAATCCTATTGGTGATTACATATGTGTTTCTTCCTAAGACTACATTTTCAATCTCACCCTGTTGAAACTGTCTAAACCTCTCACTCATTTTATAATTTGCCTGATTTCCTACTCTCTATTCACATCTGCTTTCCTACTTTTTTCCCCAGTTCATCATTGTGACTGACTCTTCACATGTGCTGACATTTATATTCAATCTCTACCAGAAACCCTATTGCTAAAGAACTTTTGGTCCATATTCTATACTCAATCTTCTTCGTAATCCTACCAACTATATTCCTAATCCTAGCAAAAATCCCTTTTTTAACTGGATGCTCTCTTCTACATTCAATCATCGAAGGTACAAGGATCTATGCCATTGCATATCAATTTATCTGAGACATATGTGCAGAACATAATTCAAAGCTAAGTATCCCACTCAAAGGCCAAATTCCCTTCTAGGATTCAAATCTTACCTAGATTTATATTTCAATACTTATATTTCACCTATATTTTCATGTAAATATCGCAGGTTTCCAATAACATTGTTCATCAAGCAGAATGATTCCTAACCCATATTGAACATGTTATTAATCCTAACCATACACTGTTCCTCAATCTAACTTTACAGAAGAGCAGAGACAGAGTTGGTATTACAATACAGGAATGTATGGATCTTCCACCTGCTGAGAACCTCAAAGGTCCATGTAGAAATAATCCCTGGAGAATGTGTAGGATGCTATGAACGACCTGAGAGGGCAAAAGTCATCTTCCATGGCAAAAAAACATGGTCAGGATAAAGGGTTGTGTCTTAATCAGAATCTCTCTTCTTAATGTAGAGAAGATGGACCAAACCAAGCCTCTGTGGAGAGCTGTTCCCCAGTACCTATGGTTGATATACCATTCTAACTTATGAAAATGTCAGAGGAAGTAGGTGCAGCCTCCATCTCATGGGACCCTTGGAAGCATCTGTTAGGACAAAGTGGTTGCCAAGGCTGTGACCTCATTCAGTTCCTGAAGGAAGTGACCTACCTCACTTTCTTGGTGATGGAATCTCTGAACTTGGGATCCAGGAAACCAGGCACACAGAGCCAGTCCCAGTACCAGTCCCAGTGGTCTCACTTGTTTGGATTTACCAAGGACAGAGTCAGTCTTTCTTGGTACCTACTGATGTGAGGATGGCCAAATGCCAGAAAAGCTCTGAAGAGGGGCCCTTCCTGAGAAAGCAGAAAGTGGCTCACCAATGGATCCTCACAACTTCACAGAGTTGGCCAAAGAAAACAGATCTGAGACAAGACAGGCCATTTTGGGGTAACATAGTATGGCCCACCATTCAGAGGACACACTGTATAGTCACAGACCTACTTGGGGAAAGGAGGTGCCTTTGTGGGTGTGGGTGTGAGTTTTTGGTTCTGTCTCATTTTCTGAGAATAGGTGGAAAAGGCGGGTTTTTTTTTGGTCTGGTGTGGACTCTTTATAGTAGGTCGTTTGACAAGGTGAGTGTTTCTTTATCTATGTATTCCACTGTGTCCATGGTTGAAGACATTAGAAAAGAGAATGCATCAAGGATGTGTCCTGTCTATTAGGAAGCTTCCCAGCATTCATCCTGCCCGATTTATTAATGGACTGTGGCTTGTCTTATAGATGTGCAACACCTACTAAATTCCTAAGTTCAGGTTTTCTTCCTAAATTCTGGCCACTCTCCAAAATAGTCTTATGGATTTGTGTCCAAGATATGTACCCCTCCAAGCTCTGTGACATGGCCATGTACTGGATAGCTGAAGGAAATGGGAGCATCTCAGAAAACACAGATATCAGTGTGACCAGTAATGTCTCAGTGGAAAAACCCTTCTTTTGGCCTTTTGCTTACCTATTGATCTGTTGACCTGAATGTCAGGAGGTCTTTGCCTCAGTCCACCCATTTGGGAAGACTGATGAAAACTGTTTTCAAATGGAAATGCATGCGCATCACCTGTCGCTCTTTGTTTAATTGCTTAGGATAAGGATGTGTCTGATTCAGCCTCTTGGCCCTGTGTGATGCTGTGGCTTAGATTCTCAGCACCTCATGGATCTAAAGAAAGATTCCATGTGTGTATCCAAAACAAAAATGGTAAAAAACCATGCTGACTTTAGGAAAATAAGTGGCAAGGGAGCTCTTTTGAACACTGTCTTGGGCTGCGCCCCTCATGGAAAACTCCAGCAAGAGGTTATGATTAGTGTCTATATGGAAGAGGATGAGGGCCTTGTGGGAGTGTTTTGGTTTTAATTGTGTTTATTTGTGTGGTGGTTGGAAGTGATGACTGGGTCCACCTGGGCTTGAACTCTGGTGTGATACCCTTAGAGACTGAGGTCTAGAACTGACGTCAGAGAAGTATTGCCATGAATTGTGTTGGGGTTTTAGGAGGCCATGCATGAGAGTCGCTCTTGGAAACTGAGATCTTGGACCAGGGTAGCTTTCCACAGAACACTGGGAATCTCAGCCAGGATATCACATGATTTCATTCTGAAAGACTTGGCAGCAATAGTTGAGAGTCAAAACTCACATGGACCTCATATTGTAGACCTCAATGGGCCTGGCTTCATGTGACTTTTTGGTCACTCTTTGGGAAGACTTTCCTCTGAGAGTTCTCCAGAACTTTCATTGAAATAAACTTCCTCAACATTTAATGGTTCCTGAATAAATTTAAACCCACAGTGCCTCCAACTTCATCCTTTAAAAATGGCTAGATAAGTACCATGACATTTTTTAAATTCCCATGACCAGATGGCACTGGAGTAACTTTGGATCTTATGCTGTTGATCATGAGTGTACAAGACAGTGCCTTGATTGACTTGGTTTCATGATAATGGTGTAGAACAGAGATGCCAGTAATTTGGAGACTGCTGAGTTGGGGCCTAGAGCAGTGATGTGCAGGTGTGTGATAAAACATCTGTGTTGGGGCCATGTGGATCTGCCATTGGCTTCCAAATGGCTTGTGACTGACATGCTGCAGCCAGCAGACCCTTATATGTAAAGGCATCTTGTTATATGGAGATTTTTCAGGGCAATGTTCAGAATCAAGTTGCTATGGTCAAGGGGGCAAGCATGTGCGATAGAAGCCTGGTTGGTGCATTTATATGCAGACCCTGACACACCACATGTGACAGAAATCCCTCCAGCACTGTGCCCCAGTTGAAATCCTTGTATTTCAAGAAGCAAATACCAAACTCCAAGTGCAGCAGCAAGAAACACCACGAAAACCGGAGGATTACCAACTGGGTTCACAGTCCAAACAGGGAGACACTTAGCCCCAAGTTGCCACAGTTTACCTACAAAGAGAGAATTCAGAACTGCTGCCACATGTTCATTAGGAAAATAAGAAACAACATCCTCCAGGTCACATAGATGAAGACCCAGCTTTGATGGTCTCACTACAAAGAAAGCTAAAGCTTCTGACAACAACGTATATTTCAAGTGCCCAACCTCAGAGGCAGTTTCTCAAGAAGTCTTTAGGCAAGCAGAGCTCCATGTTTCTGGAGTGTTTACCCTTTCCCTTACTTTTGGAAACTCCTCTACCACCTTCAAGGTTGTGAACTCCTGAGCATTTTCCATTCCAGATATGTATTAACAGATTTTCTAATTCTTCTCCTCTAATTGTGTCTTACTTGGTGCGAAGGTAATGTCAAGGCATTTTTCTGGATGAGAGTGGAAAGATTTTTGTTTAGCATATGTTTGCATACACATTGGATTCATTTTCCTATTTTCCATTTGAAATACTGAATCCCTGACACTAACCCATACTGTACTAGAATCTGACTACTAATCCTAATATGATGGAGAAAAAGAATCCTAACAGAAAAGAAATAGAAGCTGTTCAGAGAAGGCATGGTATATATTTGGACTTGCCTTTTGCAAGTAGGTGTTATAATTCTAGTCAATTTTTAATTGAAATAGTCCTCCATGTGTTTTTAAAGTTAACAAATATGTGAATTCCTGTCTCCCTTTCACTGTAGACTATTCAGCACATCTATTTTATATGCACATAAAGAATCCTACCTTTTATCACGTGTATATTTTTGTGCGGTAGCTGATTTGGCAGATACAAATTTTGAGAAGAGATCACTCCTCCTAGATGCTGTTGGAACTGAAAATTGAACCTATGGGTGAGCTTCCTAGGAGAACAACATTATACATAAATCCCTGTTAAGTAAATTGAATATTTTTAGATCTGTGAATGATGTATATTTCATGGTGAATTTGGATTGGCATATATGTTGCTACATTTTAAAATTTGTGTGTGTGTGTGTGTGTGTATACACACATACACACTCTCCAGATTTTTCAAAATATGAAATATATGTGTCTTATTTACATTCCCTAAATTCATTCATGTTCAATTATGTGGATTTATAATCAACTTTTCACAAGATTATTTTCAGAAATATTCATCCACCTGAAATTCATATTTGTTTTCTATTACTGAAAACTAACTTCAGTGAATGGTGCATACGTATCCTGTTGATAGTCACAGCCGAAGGGGCCACAGCAAACTTCCAGGTGCCAGCAAACTTTCAGCTGCAGGCTGATGATTGGCTCACAGCGGCCTTAGCAACTTCTAGCTCATTGTCTCCTCTGTGGTGATGCTCATTGGAGATGCTCATTGAGATGTTTCCCCGCCTTTCAGACTTCCAGCTTATGATTGGCTCACAGCAGCCCCAGCAACATCTAGCTGATTGGCTCCTCTGCGGTGATGCTTATTGGGCTGTTTCCCTGCCCATTCAGACCATGGAGCTGCTCATTGGGGGACTTTTTTGGCTCTGCCCACGTGACCCAGCCAATCTGCCTCAAGAGCAGGAGGATTGTGAGAAGTGGATAGAGGCTTTTGTGGGAGGGAGAGGCTTTTGGGAAGCTGGTGTTGGGAGTTGGGGTTCTGAGGATTTTTCCTGAGAGGCTGTTTTGCTTGGCGTGTGTGGTTCTAAAAATAAAGTTAGTTTCTTTTGACAAGTGGATTCTGATTGTGCCCAGCCAGACAGCGGCATTTGGTGGCTCATATGGGGAGCGACTGAGGGTAACTGATAAGGTAAACTGCTCGCTCTTGAGGGCAGGGCGAGAGGATGGGTAGCCATTTTATGATTCCTATTTTGTTTTAAGTTGCCTGTCCCTGGAGATGAGTGAGATGGAAGAAAAACTGCTCACATCTGAGGAAAAACTATTTGTGTCTGAGGAACAGATAGGGAGAAAGGCTATAATAATTTTTTGTTGTTCCATTTTTATTTCGTTCTATCTCTTTTTTTGTTTGGTGTTATCTTGTTGGTTTGTATTATAGTAGAAATATGGGATCAAAAATTAGTAAAAAACAAACCAAAAAAGTGTTAAGTAAATTGTTAGAGGAAGGAGGCATCCCAGTAAAATCAAGAGCAGTCATGGCAATTGTTGATACAATACAAAAATGTAGACCATGGCTTTTTAAGGAGGAGTTGTTAAATATATCACAATGGAACCATCATGGTGCAGATTTATAAAGAATAGAAAAGAAAAGCCCAGGGATTCTGCCAGTTGGCACATTGCCATTGTGGACATTCATATCTTGTTTGCTTAGTTCAAAGCCTTCAGTTCAGTCAATGGTAGAGGAAGAAGAAGACATATTGATTCAAGTAAAACAGAAGGTGTCTCAAGTTAGTCAGACAGAAGAAAAAATTCAAGTAAAAGAGAACGTCTCTCGAGCTAGTCAGATAGAGGAAACTATTCAAGTAAAAGAGAACGTCTCTCGAACTAGTCAGACAGAGGAAAAAATTCAAGTAAAAGAGAAGGCCTCTAAAGCTAGTTAGACAGAGAAAGAAAGTGTAAAACAGTAAAAAACATCAGGGGAAATTTACAACAGGAGACTGCTACTAACACCTTTCTATCACCAGATGACATAAGTGTCCAACTAACAAGGCCACTTTCTTATGCTGGGAGGCCCCCAACTCCCGCAGTTGATAGTTAGGATCCTGAGACAAGATCTCAAATATTAACATGCCCTGTATTTGAGGGAGGAGGGCAGCGTGTTTACCATGCTTTAAATTTCAAAACAGTGAAGCAGCTAAAAGAGGCTGTAACAACCTATCGTCCTCAAGCACCCTTCAATGTAATCATGGTCGAATCCATTAACAACTTGAACATGAAGCCAGTGGATTGGGCTAATATGTGTAATGTTGTGCTAAATGGAGGACAATGCATGTTATGGAAGGTTGCCAATGAGGAATGTTGAAAGGAGACAGCTAGGCGAAATGCAGGAGCTGGTTATCCTCAGAGAAATCTAGATATGTTGTTAGGAAAGGGACCTTATGAAGATCAGCCGCAGCAAATTGCATATGATCATGGTGTATGTGCAGAAATTGGTGTAGATGCAATTAAGGCATGGAAGACTTTACAAGAACATGGAGGTTTACAAGGTCAATTATCTAAGGTAATACAAGGAGCTAATGAACCTTATGCTGAATTTGTAGATAGGCTTATTCAAAGAGCTAACAGAGTTTTTGGGAATACAGAACAAGCAATGCCATTACTAAAACAACTGGCTTATGAGCAAGCGAATCGTTGTTGCAGAGATATCATTAGACCATGGAAAAATGAAGATTTAAACACATTGATTTAATTATGTAGAGACATTAATGAACAAGAGCAAGTCATGGCAGCTGCAGTAAAACAGGCTTTAGTTGCCAGATACATTAATGAACAAGGGCAAATTGTGGCAGCTACAGTAAAACAGGCTTTAGATGCCAGACCAAGAACATGCTACCAATGTGAAGAAACAGGACATTTTAAAAGGAATTGGCCCATAGAAGGAGGGTTTAACAATATTAGTTATCAAAGGAGTAGAATACCAGGTATTTGGCCACAATGCCATAGAGGGAGACATTGGGCTAATGAGTGCTGTTCTCAAACCACCATAGAGGGTACTCAATTATCAAAAAATGAACAAGGACCAGGTGTTTATCCATGATATCATGGAGAAAGGCATTGGGCTCAATTGCCAAATAAATGGACAGGGGGTTTCAATGCTCCGGGGCCCCAAACCACAAATATACAGAGCACTGGAGGAACCCAGCAACCCCAACAGGGTAGTGCCCAGGACACATTGTCCATCAGATCCCTCATCAGACAAACCAGAGGGAGCACAGTGTTGGACATCTGTGCCTCTGCCAGATCAGAACTAACTCCAGAGATGGGAGTTCAAATCATTCCCACAGGGGTAAAAGGACCTCTTCCCAAAGGAACCATGGGCTTATTATTGGGATGCAGCTCTTCTACTCTAAAAGAACTTATGATAAGTCCTGGGGTGATTGATCCCGATTATGAAGGTGAAATAAAAATTATAGCCAGTTCTCCAAAGGACATATCAGTAATTTCACAAGGAGATAGAATAGCACAGTTACTAATAATACCCAGCCCATATGATAAATTTTCCAGTCGTACTGTAGAAAGATGTTCCAAGGGATTAGGCTCCACAGGTGTAGATTTGGCTATGCTTTCTTTAAATTTAGATTCTCGCCCCATGCTAAAACTAAATATTCAAGGGCATGAATTGAATGGGCTACTGGATACAGGTGCAGACATTAGCATCATCTCTCGTCAAGAATGGCAAAAACATTGGCCATTACAACAAGCCACTCAAACGCTTCGAGGCCTATAAGTGGCGACTAATCCCCATAGAAGTAAAATGGTATTAGATAGGAATGATCCTAAAGGATGTGAAGGAACTATACAGCCATATGAATTGGATCATCTTCCCATAAATTTATGGGGACGAGATGTCCTAGATCAATTAGGTTTGACATTAACAAATAACATCAACCAAAATGCAGCCACTATTATGACTAGACAAGGTTTTAGGAAAGAAAAAAGATTAGAAAAACAAGAATAAGTCATAGCAGCACCAATACAAATAGATCAAGGAACAGAGAGACATGGGTTGGATTTTCAGAAAGGGCCACTGAGACAATAAAAATTACCTGAAAATCAGAAAGACAGTATGGGTTCCTCAGTGGCCCCTGACTGAAGAAAAGATACAAGCAGTCCATGACCTGGTAAAACAACAATTAGCAGAAGGACATATACAACCGACTGTATATCCCCAAAATACTCCCATTTATGTCATCAAAAAGAAATCTGGTAAATGGAGACTATTGCAAGATTTTAGAGCCATTAATAATGAGATGGTTATTATGGGACCTGCTCAATCAGGGATTCCTCAATTGTCTGCTTTGCCAATAACCTGGTATGTTTTAGTTATAGATATTAAATATTGTTTTTTTTTTTCAATTATAATTCATCCTAAGGATAGTCCAGGTTTTGCTTTTACTATCCCTGCACTGAATCATGAAGGTCCTGATCAGAGATATGAATGAAAAGTACTCCCTAAAGGGATGGCTAACAGCCCAACTATGTGTCATATTTATGTTAACAAAGTAATCCAGCCACTTAGAAATCAAAATTCTGAACACAAATATTTCACTATATGGATGATGTATTATTAGCACACAAAGCTAAAAACACATTGCTAGAAAGTTAAGCCACACTTACAAACTTATTAAAAATTATAATGTAGAGATAGCAATAGATAAAGTACAATTAAATTTTCCAATTAATTATTTAGGAGTTCTGTTATCCTCAACCATGGTCAGTCCACCAAAAATTCAAATACGAGTAGATCAACTCAAATCACATAACGACTTTCAAAAGTTATTAGGAGACATTAATTGGATAAGGCCTTATCTAGGTATACCAACAGGAGAGTTGGGACCTTTATTTGATATCCTAAAAGGTCTATCAGATAAAAATTCACCCTGCATGTTAACACCTGAAGCAAGAAAGGCAATAAAAATCAATGAAACATATATGGAAAATATGCATTTGGATAGAATTGATATAAGTTTGCCTTTATTATTTATTGTACTACCAACAAAAAATATTCCTACAGGAGTATTTTGGCAAGAAGGTCCATTATTATGGATACATTTATCTTATTCTCCTTACACTATTCTTACTAGGTATCCTGAGGCTTTAGGATAATTAATACTCAAAGGAATTAAAGCAGCAAAGGGAGTGTTTGGAATTTCTTCCAATAAAATTTTTACTCCATATACTCTGAATCAAATTGATGAGTTAGCTAATGAGTTAAATACTTGGGCAATAATCATGGTCCAATCTAATGTTTCATTTGATAACCACTTACCATCTAACCCTTTATTTTCTTTTTGGTCATCGCATCCTGTAATTTTTCCAAAATTGAGAAGAAAAACACTTATCATGAATGCTTCAAATATATTCACTGATGTATCAAATAATGGTACAGCAGCAATAGTTATACCTGATAAAACTTATAAATTTTTAGTACCCAAACAATCAGCTCAAAAGGTAGAGCTTAATGCAGTATTACAAGCTTTTGAGATATTTAAATATTCTGTATTTAATTTATTTTCCGATAGTCAGTATATAGTTAATGCTATAGTATCCCTTAAAGTTGCTGGTAAGATTTCTCCTTTCTCTACTGTTTTCTCTTTACTTTCCAATATAAAAAGTCTAATCTGGGACAGAAAAGATCTATTCTTTATAAGACATATCAGGGCACATCCAAAAAGAAGATGATTTGACTCAAGGCCTTATCAGCTGATATCCAAAATTCCAGTTTGACTATCCTTACATCTGAGATAGAACCAGGATGCTTTTTTCATTATCTATTTTATTATTGCCCTTTCCCACATTCTATTTTGTTTTTTGAGCTCATACAGACCTAGTTTAATGTTTTGCTGATCAGTTCTATTTTTTGACAAAAGAGTTTTTGAACATTGCAATGGAGATTTCACGTGTAAAAAGTTATAAGGCCTTTACTATTAGGTTATGTGTTGTATGTATTATATTATGTGTGCACACTTGTGTTTTGTGTTATATGTTTGAATGTTCGTATGTCCATATATGATATATGATGAGCGCTCATAAAAAAAAATGGATCCAAATATTTTTTTACTCACATTATTTAAATGGTTTAATTTAAATTGGGTAAAGAGCTGTTGAGGTTTGTTTTAAAATTTGAAAAAAAGGAGGTTAACAGATCTGTTTCCTTTCTTTCACCTTTCCTTTTCATTATATTTAATAATTATCTTCAAGACAATGTAAATAGTTAAGAAAATTGTTTTCTTTCAGTGCCTTCTGGAATGTTACATAATTTTTCTTTAGCCATTATTGCCAGAATTCCTATCTTCATCCCAGTGCTGGTGAAATCAAAGATAAAACCAATCTACAGCTTCTGCAATAGCCATCACTGAAATGCTTGCAGAACTTGCCTAGACACATTGAGAACTCTTCTGTATGCATTGTAAACTACCTGTTTGTGCAGCGACTTGTGGTAGTGTTCGGGTATATTTGCTGATGATGTCATCGGTGGTACAATTTTTCCAAAAGGAGCTGTCAATTGGCTTGGTGTATCTTCCTCTCTTCTGTGTGTCATTATCGTCCAGCTAATGTTTGGGGGCCATTAGAGGTGAGGCAAAGAACCTCACCACCCCCCGGTGGTACAAAGACCTCTCCACAGGTGTTGCTGTAAACTGGACCGGTAGTCAGTGATGGGTAAGATCCAATTGCAATGGTACCAACTTAACGGGTAAGGACCATATGTACTATTGGACAACCTAAGGCAGGCACTGTCCCTAAGCCACATGTGTGTTGTTTAAACAGAAAGGGGGAGATGTTGAGAGCCACATCCGAAGGGGCCCCAGCAAAATTCCAGAAGCCAGCAAACTTCCAGCTGCTGGCTGATGATTGGCTCACAGCAACATCTAGCTTATTGGCTCCTCTGCGGTGATGCTCATTGGGCTGTTTCCCTGCCCTTTCAGACCACGGAGTTGCTCATTAGGGGACTTATTTGGCTTTGCCCACATGACCTAGCCAATCGGCCTCAAGAGCAGGAGGATTGTGGGAGGTGGAGAGAGGCTTGTGTGGGAGGAAGAGGCTTTTGGGAAGCCAGTGGTGGCAGTTGGGGCTCTGAGGGTTTTTCCTGAGAGGCTGTTTTGTTTGGCGTGTGTGGTTTTAAAAATAAAGTTAGTTTCTTTTGACAAGTGGCTCCTGATTGTGCCCAGCAAGACTGCGGCATTATCCTAATATTTCTACAGTAACTGCCCCAGTTTAACAGCAATGCAAGTAGACTCTTATGGGACATGATTTGTATTTTGATGTTCATTTTTATTCAACACTGGTACATTACTATTTCTTCAGTTTATGCACATCAGAGGGTATATATTTCTTGCACAAGTTGGCAAATTTATAGGCATTTGTTTCACTTTCAATCACTTCCTGCTTCAGAACACATGCATTACTCCAGGTTTCTTAACTGGTCTATTCGTGAGACTTCTTTCCAAACATATTATTTCCGATTTTCTTTATAATTGTTTAAGCAAAACTCACACACACTTCATGATAAACCATAACTATCATTTCACAATTAGATGTATAACTGTTTGGAATGAATGATTGTATATCAATATAAGATTTCTTATATATTTTCTGATATCAATTCAATCCATGATTTAAAGTGGAACCAGTTATATTATTTATTCACAGTATGGTCTATTCATGCATTATCTATATTCATAGACACAGGGTACACCTCTTTGTACCCCCAATACTAATTTATACGTTTTCAAAATATTGCTCCCAGTAATAGAGGAAGAAATACTCATGTCACCTAATCTAAATATGCATGTTATCACAGTAATATTCTGGACGCAAAATGCAAAATTCACACGTGTGATTGTACCAAAGCCTAAATGGACACTGAACATGGATTACTAAAAACATCCATGTCCAGCTTGCATAACGCTCTCAAATGTCAATCCTATCGGTGACTACATATTTGTTTCTTCCTAATATATTCAACCTCAAAACTGTTGAAAATGTCTAATACTATCACTCACCCTGTACTTTGCCTGTTTTCCTAATGTCTCTATTGATATCGGCTTTCCTACATATTTTCCCCAGTTCATCATTGTGACTGACCCTTCACATGTGCTGACATTGATATTCACTCTCTAACCAAAACCCAATTGCTAAAGAACTTTTGGTACAAATACTAAATTCACCCTTGTTCCAAAATCTACTGACTATCGTCCTGATCCTATTGATTATCCCTGTTTGAGTGGATGTTCTCCTCTACATTCAATCATCCAAGGTACAAGTCCTATGGCATTGTATATCGACTTATCTGAGACATGTGTGCAGAACGTAATTTAAAGCTATGTATCGCAATCAATTGCCCAATGCACTTCTGAGCTTCAAATCTCACCTAGATTTCTGTTTACATACTTATATTTCACCTCTGTATTCCTATAAATATTGCAGGTTCCCAATACCATTATTCATCCCACAGAATGATTCCTAAACCAAATCGATCCTGTTATTTTCCCTAACCATACACTCTTGCCTCAATCTAACATTACAAAAGAGCAGGGACAGAGTTCATCTTACAATACAGGAATGTAGGGGATCTTACACCTGCTGAGAACCTCAAATTTCTATGCAGAAATGATCCCTGGAGAAGATGTAGGCAGCTATGAAGGACCTGAGAGAGCAAAAGCCATCTTCCATGGCAAACACCCTGTGATAACGAAGGGATGTGTATGAATCAGCCTCTCTTTTCTTAATGTAGAGAAGATGGACCAAACCAGACCTGCGTGGAGAGGTGTTCCCGGGTGGCCATTGTTGATATACCATTCAAACTTGTCAAAGTGTCACAGGAAGTAGGGGCAGCCTCCATCTCATGAGACCCATGAAAGCAACTGTTAGGACAAAGTGGTTGCCAAGGCAGTGATCTCATTCAGTTCCTGAAGGAGGTGACCTACCTAACTTCGTTGGTGATGTAACTCTCTGAAATTGGGATCCAAGAAGCCAGGCACCCAGAGCCAGTCCCAGTCCCAGTCCCAGTGGTCGAACTTGTTTGGATTTACCAAGGACAGAGTCAGTCTTTCTTGGTACCTAATGATATGAGGATGGCCAACTGCCAGTAGAGCTCAGAAAAGGGGCCTTTCCCTAGATAGCAGGTATTGGCTCAATGCTGCCTGCTGACAACTTCGTAGAGTGGGCCAAGAAGAACAGATCTGAGACAGGCCAGGCCATTTTGGGGCAACATAGTATGGCCCACCAGTCAGAGGACACTCCAGATAGTCACAGACCTACTTGGGGGAAGGAGGTGCTTTTGTGGATGTGGATGTGAGTTTGTGGTTTTGTCTCATGTTCTGAAAATAGGTAGGAATGGTGGTTTGTATGGTTTGGAGTTGACTGTTTCTAGGAAGCCGTTTGGCAAGGCGAGTGTTTCTATGTCTGTGTATCCACTGTGTTCGTGGTTGTAGTCTTTAGAAAAGAGAATGCATCAATGGAGGTTTCCTGTCTAGTTGGAAGCTTCCCAGCATTCCTCCTGCCCACTTTATAAATGGACTGTGGCTTGCTTTTGGATGGGCAACACCTACTATCTTCCTAAGGTCCTCTACACATCTTGATTTCTGGCCTCTCTCCAGAATAGGCTCATGGTTTTGTGGCCAAGATATGTACCACCTCCAAAATCTGTTACATGGCCATGTAATGGATAGCTGAAGGGAATGGGAACATCTCAGAAAACTCAGATATCAGTGTAACCAGTAAAGTCTCAGTTTAAAAACCTTGCTTTGGCCCATTTGCTTACCTATGGTTATGTTGCCCTGAATGTCAGGAAGGTATTTGCCTCAGGCCACCCCTTTCTGAAGCCTGAAGAAAACATTTTTCAAATGGAAATGAATGGGCATCACCTGTGGATCTTTGCTTAATTGCTTTGGAAAGAGATGTGTCTGAATCAGCCTCTTGGCCCTGTGTGAGGTTGGGGCTTTGATTCTCAGAAGGTGATAGATCTTAAGAAAGATCCCATGTGTGCTTGGGTGTTCTATTGCCTCCAACTCACATAAAGGATTTATACCCGACAATCAGTAGGATTAAATTGGAGAATCAGAACAGTATTAACGGCAGGCCTATTTGATCACTCCTGGTTCACAGGAAGGGTGTCTAGGTCACCCTGACTTTAGGCAAATGAGGGGCAAGGGAGTTTATTTTGGAAACTGTCTTGGGCTTCGCCCCTCATGGAAAATTCCATTCAGAGGTTACGATGAGTGTCTATATGGAAGATGATGAGGGCCATGTGGCAGTGTTTTGGTTTTAATTGTGGTCATTTGTGTGCTGGTTGGAAGAGATGACTGGGTACACCCGGACCTGAACTCTGGTGTGATTCCCCTTAGAGACTGAGTTCTGGAACTAACTTCAGGGAAGTATTGCCATTAATTTTGGTGGGATTTTAGGAGGCCACACATGAGAGTCGCCCTTGGAAACTGAGATCTAGTCTCAGGGTGTCTTTCCACAGTGCACTGGGAATCTCCACCAGGATATAAGACGATTTTATTCTGAAAGACTTGGCAACCATAGTAAAGAGTCAAAACACATATTGAACTCACATTGAGTAGACATCAATGGGTCAGGCTTCATGTGACATTTTGGCCACTCGTTGGGAAGCGTTGCCTTTTAGAGTTCTCCAGAGCTTTCATCCTCACCATTTAATGGTTCCTGAATGAATTGAAAAACCAGTGCATCCAACTTGATACTTGAAAAATGGCTAGATAAATACCATGAAATTTTTGAAATTCCCATGACCAGGTGGCACTGGAGAACCTTTGGATGTCCTGTTGCTGATCATGAGTGTAACAGACAGTGCCTTGAATCACTGGGTTTCATGAAAATGGTGTAGAACAGAGATGCCAGTAAGTTGGAATTTGCTGAGTAGTGGGCCTAGAACAGTGGTGGGCAGGTGTGTGATTAAACATCTGTGTTGGTGTCATGTGGATTGGCCATTGGCTTCCAAATGGCTTTTGACTGACATGGTGCAGCCAGCAGACCCTTGCATGTAAAGGCATCTTGTTATATGGAGAGGTTTCAGGGCAATGTTCAGAATCAAGTTGCTAGGGACAAGGGGGAAGTCTATGTTGGATATAAGACTGGTTGGTGCATTCTCCTGGCAGACCCTGACCCACCACACATGACAGAACTCCCTCCAGCACTGTGTCCCAGTTGAACTACTTGTATTTCGTGAAGCAAACACCAAACTCCCATTGCAGCAGCTAGAAAGACCATGAAAAATGGAGGATGACCACATGGCTTCAGAGTCCACACAGGAAGACACTTAGCCCCCATTGGCCACAGTTTACATACAAAGAGAGAATTCTGCACTACTGCCTCATGTTCATTAAAGAATAAGAAAACATGTGCTCCAGGTTACATAGATGCAGACCCAGCTTTGATGGTCTCACTGCAAAGGAAGCTAAAGCTCCTGACTACAACATATATATCCAGTGCCCAAACTCAGAGGCAGTTTCTCATAAGTCTTCCGGTCAGCAGAGCACCATGTTTGTGAAGTGTTTACCCTGTCCCTTACTTTTGGAAACTCTTCTACCACCCCCAAAGTTGTGAACTCCTGAGCATATTCCATTCCAGATAAGTATTTATAGATTTTCTAACTCTTCTCCTCTAATTGTGTCTAACTTGGGGCGAAGGTAATGTCAAGGCATTGTTCTTGATGAGAGTGGGATGATTATTTTAGCACATATTTGCATAAACATTGGATTGATTTTCCTAATTTTCATTCGAAATACTGAATCACTCCCACTAACCCATACCCTACTAGACTCTATATTCTGACTCCTAATCCTAATATAATGGAGAAAAATAACCCAAAATGAATAGACATACAAGCATTTCAGAGGAGGCATGGTGTATAATTGGACTTGCCTTTTGCATTATGTAGAATTGGAGTTATAAATCTAGTCAATTTTTTGTTGAAATAGTTCTCCATGTGTTTTTTTAACTTTTCTTGTTTGTTGTTCAAAACATTATATAGTTCTTGATATATCATATTTCACACTTTGATTCAAGTGAGTTATGAACTCCCATTTTTATCCAGTATATAGTTTGCAAAATCATATCAGTTACGCATCCATTGATTTACATATTGCCATACTAGTGTCTGTTGTATTTTGCTGCCTTTCCTATCCTCTACTATCCCCCCTCCCCTCCCCTCCCCTCCCATCTTCTCTCTCTACCCCCTATACTGTAATTTATTTTTCCCCCTTGTATTTTTCCCTTTCCCCTCACTTCCTCTTGTCCGTAATTTTGTATAACCCTGAGGGTTTTCTTCCATTTCCATGTAATTTCCCTTCTCTCTCCCTTTCCCTCCTACCTCTCATCCCAGTTTAACGTTAATCTTCTTCTCATGCTCTTTATCCCTACTCTGTTCTTAGTTACTCTCCTTATATCAAAGAAGACATTTGGCATTTGATTTTTAGGGATTGGCTTCCTTCACTTAGCATAATCTGCTCTAATGCCATTCATTTCCCTGCAAATTCTATGATTTTGTCATTTTTTAATGCTGAGTTAAACTCCATTGTGGCCTCTGGCGTGCGCCCAGGTTTCCGTTCCTGTCTTCCTGTTTGTTAATTTCTGGCCTATTTATTGTTGTGACCAGGACCTTAGTCAATGCCTTAGTCTGTCTTTTGCATCTCTCATCTTCCCTTTGCTCCCTTTCTTTCTCTTTGTTTCTCTCATATAGTATACTTTCTCGGCTTCTCTGACTAAATCTCCCAAAGTCATATCTTGTGATCCCTCTAAGAGTTGTAACTTTCTTTTAATATCCAGGGCAGCTTGCCCAATGAAGGCCATCATGACAGATGCCTTTTGATCCTCTGCCTGAGGATCAATAGGGGCTCGAGCCTTTGACTGAGGGGGAAACCTGTCCTCAGGGAAGACTTAAAAAAGCGGAGCTTGCGATTGCCTCAGCAGACACCACCGAAAGACAGATCCAGGAGGAGAGTGGGGATGACACATGGTGAGTGACCCACCATGGGACAAGCAGTTTCGTCACATGATTTGTTTTTGTCAGGCCTCAAGGAGGCCCTCAAGACATAGGGGGCACATGTTAAGAAAAAGGACGTAAAATTATTCTTTTCATACATAGGAGAATTATGTCCATGGTTTCCCCCTGAAGGGTCCATTGATGGTAGAAAATGGCTTAGAGTAGGAGACTGTTTAAACCATTTTTTTTGTTGTTGTTGAAGAAAAAGTCCTAGAACAAAGGTATATTAGACCTTTTGTAGACATTAATATTTTATTAGATTTTTAAACACCTAGAAAAATTTGTAAGTTTAAATTTAAAGACATTTACATTTATCTGTTTATCCAATTTAAATCGAACCATTTAAATCACGTGAATTAAAGATCTTTGGATCCACTTTGAAATAGTAAGCTTGCCTTAATTTGATTTTAATTGGAGTCAGTGGTCTTTTCTTGCATCCTGGTGTAATATTTTGTAGTTTCCCATCGAGATGACCCTGCCCCAATAGATCACAAGACCAGACTACTGGAAATTCTGAAGCTGGCCTTCCCTCCAGGGCTCCGGCATGAAGAGGCAATTTCCAAGGCCTTGGTGTGAGATTTTGGTCCAGGGAGCACTGCAGTGAACCACCGCCCTAAAACTATTAGCAAGCACATGGTGGAGGAGGCCTCCATAGGTAACTGGCGCCTATATAATATCTGATATCCGGTTAAGAGAGATCTCTTCTGATGACAGAGTGGTGTCCTGGGGAGACACACATATACTCCTGTCTGGTACAGTAACGAGAATCATTCTGTCCTCTGTTATGTTCTGTAGGGAATTCCTCTGAAAGCATAGAGAGGTGCCAATGGGCACGCAGGAGCTCCTATCCCAGAGCTTTAGCAAGACGTTGCATAGTTCCTCTGTTTTTCTGTTTCTGCGCTGGTTTTCTGTTTTTTTGTGTGTTTTGTTGTGTGTTTCATATGTTTTTTTTTTTTTTTTGGTTTGTTTTAGTGTGTTTTGTTGTGTGATTTCTGTGGTAAAACTTAACTGAAAATGGGTAATAAAGCAAGTAAACTGACACCCATTTGGACTGTGTTTTAAAGAACTGTGATGAACTTTAATACCCTTTGTTAAGCAGGATGAGAGAAACCCCTAGCTGGCTGCCTGGAGCACACCCACTGCAGAGGGCAATGCCTGCTGGGGACCTAAGAACTGAGTATCTCCCAGGTTAACACGTGAAACTCCTTAAAACCCCTTGTCCCTTCAGATCGATAGAATCACAACCATTGGGCAGAGACCCCTGTTTTTCTCCTTTGTTAGCAAAGCAGTAAATCTCCCTTTTTCTTTTTCTCAAACCCTGTCCTCATTATTAAATTGGTATTAATTGGCTTCAAAATCAGGAACCAAACTTTAAGTTACAATTTTTGGTACCCCCCACACCCCGGAACTCTTTGAGAGCTGACTACTGAAATGTTAGGAGACGGAGCGTGCTTGGGGTGGAACCGAACAAGAGGAGCTAATCCTGTAAGTGAAAGGAGGGACTGAGGGACTTCCAGCAGCTGCCCAAGCCCTGTTGCTTCAGAGAATTACCTACTTCCTTCCCTGCACTGTAAGGATTTTGCCATCTCTGCTTTCTTAAAAAAGAGAAAAAGAAAAAGGGGACACTAAATACAGTAAAGTCACCATGGAGACCCTTGATTTTACATTTCAGGTTGTCCCTCTGTGAAAACATCTGGTTCCCTTGTGGGAAAATCTATGGTGCCACTGGTGTAGGAGATTTTTCTCTTATCTGCTCTGGTTTAAAGGCTTCTGTCTGTAAGCCATAGTCTGGAGCTCCTTTCAGTCTGTCTTGTGTCTTTGTTTCTGGCCCTTTAAGACATGTGCAATAATGTGTTGATATTATAAATCATTTCTTGGGAATGATCTTAGCTGAATGTGTATCTAAATGATGATGTTTTATTGTAACAATCTGGCATCTGAATGGGTTTTTGAAGCATTGCACAATCTTGCAGTTAAAAGTCGGGTTTAGGAAATTGTTTAGTTTATGATTTCAGATAATTCATGCCAGAGAACTTAAATACTTAGGATGGAAAACTAGAGAACTCTACTTCCAAGTTGGCAAGTAACTTCCCAATCATTCAGGCTTTTTTTTCACCAATTTTTAATTGGGTAGCCTGGGAAAATCTCACTGTGTCTACCAGTGCATTAATTTGGACAAGGATAGTAAATCATAGTATGGTATCTGTTGACAAAACAAGATATAAAGATGTAAAATTTTGTAAACTGTGTCTTAAACTTGTATCATAAAATTTTGTGAATTTTGTCTTAAAATTGTATTATAATTTTCAACATCTGAACCTGAAAATTATGGTTGAAATGCCTTAGGCCTGAGGTGTCTGCTCAGAATAGCAGCTTTTTCCTGCTCCTTCCAGACCTCAGCCAGGACTTATGTTGAATGGCAAATGAAAGAGGCCTGCAAGCTCAGTAGGAGAGTGATCTGAGGCCTAAAAAAAATTAAATTGTATGGTATTTACTAATTAATGGCCAGTCAATTTTTCTAGGACTCTTATTTTTTCCTTAGATTCTTTATTTTTTTTTGAGCTCATGATTTTGATCCTAAAAACCTAGGATGATGTTTTTCTGACCAGTTCTATCTTTGACTAACTGTGTAGTTTTTGAAACATTGCAATGGATATTTCACCTGGAAAAGCTACAAGGCCTTTACTATTATTATGTGTGCACAATTTTGGTATGTGTTGTATGTCTATATATTCATTTGTCCGTATATCATATATATGATACACAAATTAACATTTATAAAGAGCACTCATTAAAACAAAAACGCTCATAAAAACAAATTTTAAAAAGTGGATCCAAAGATCTTTAATTCAAGTGATTTAAATAGTTGAATTTAAATTGGATAAAGAGATAAAAATAAATGTCTTTAAATTTAAGCTTACAAGTTTTTCTAGGTGTTCAAAAATCTAATAAAATATTAATGTCTACAAATGTTCTAATATGCCTTGGTTCTAAGACTTTTCCTTCAACAAAAAAATGGTTTACACTGTTCAATATATTTGTCTAATATATTGATAAATAAGTAAAGTAAATTTGATATGGGATTACTCATTCATGAGTACTTTTGTTAGATATCTGATTGATTTACTAAGGTCTGTATAAGTTTGTACTAATGTCTGTATAAGATTGTAATAATCAGTCATGTGTTAAAGAGACAAAAATTTCTTAAAACATAAGTTTACCCATAACATTGTGTTTATTAAGTTTTATTTTTTTCTAGAGCAAGCAACCATAAAAATTAAACAACTGATTAAATAAGAACTGTTATTTTAGAGCACTGTACTGCCATTTATTTAAAAGCTAAACTTGGTTAATGTAGAAACTTCAATGTAATTGTGATGCTATTAATGTGCTCATATCTTTCAGGTATACGAATCTGTAAGGTAGAAACTTTAAAAGAGCATTATTTCAAGCTGGTGTTCTGAAGTTGTATGGTAAAAAAATATATTGGGCATTCATTTACTTCTTGTCAATAAGATATGTAAAGTTGTATGTTACTTTTTACATTGGGGAACAATTTAAATGTATTTTTATGTTAATGAGAGTCTAATCTATATAAAGGTTAAAAACTTTCAGCCTTTCTTAAATTCATGTTTTAAATGTGATATCATATGGTGTTAACTAATGTTCATGTGACCTCAAATAATATATGTAATCTTTGTAAAATGATATTTAAAAAAACAAAGATCATCTTTAGAAGTAAAACACTTAAGTTTTATAAAGAGCCCTGCCTTACCTGAGATAAGGCTCTGTGTCCCATCTTACTATATGTGAGAATGACTACGAAAGCAGTAGGTCAGATATTATTTCATTTAAAGTTATGTTCAAAAGTTGTTTTTTTTTCTGTCAAGATTTCTAGGATCTCAAACAGGGGATATAATGTATAACTCAGCTTAAAACTTCAGGGTAGCTATTACACGAACTAAGTATTTTTACTCTTGTTAAAAAATTTTATTTTGTAATTTCCTTATAAGTGATCTAAAGATTCCTTGTTAGTGTTTTACAGAAGTGTTGCTTTAAGAACACAACATGGGTTAATTTAAGATAATAAGTCATCACCTACAAGACAGACAGAATAATACAGATCCCAGTTAATAAAAAAGATAAATAGTTATAAAGTTATAGACATTAAAGCCCAGTACTCTTAATATAAGGCTGTTAAAATTTATTTGATGGATGATTAAGATTAGGATTTATATTAAAGTTACATGAAAAGGGACAAGAAAACCAATATTTGGCTCTTGCCCTCTGAGTCAGTCTGAATCCAGGGAACAAGGGACTTCTCAAAGACCTTTGCAACTCTGGGCCTCATATCTTCCCAATTAGGGAGATTAATGAGACCCCTGGAGAACAGAAAGCCAATCAGTGCATTTGCTAAGAAGAGGAGAGTCATCAGAGAAGGGAGACATCCCTGATGCTTCCAAGGGTAGCCACATGGTCAAGCAAGACCTGGACCCACCTAGCGCAAATGGCACTAGCAGAACTGAGAAGCTGCTCTCAAGTTTCCCTAGGAATGACTCCCATAAAAGCTCAGCTGACTGTTAACAATAGATAGAAACAAAAGTCAGTTTGACTGTTTCATGATAAACACTTAGGAAAGACAGTTAAAACCAAAATACAGCCATTCCTGGGCATTTTAAATAATAATATTAATAATAATAATAATAATTTTTTATACACATTATGTTAGCCTCCCAAAATAAGTAAGACTGGAGGCTACAAAGAAGGATTCCCAGAAAGGAATGCCTGATAACTATAAAAAGAGACTATCAAGAGGAGCTGCCAGAGGCAGAAATTTTTAGTTTAAGGCCTACAGATATTCCTAACCTACAGGTAGGGTTGGTGTTTGCTAGTACGATTATCCAGCCCTGAGTAACAGAATTAAAGGTTTCTCTATTACACACAGAGGTCATACTAGTAAAATGATTTTGCAAGATCAGATGATATTAAATCATTAAACTGTATCTTATGGAGAGGGATAACTGTAACACTAAATGTTAAATATTAAGTTGACAGTCCTGATAACTGGGAATATTAAAGCCTGCTGAGGGAACTTCTATACAGTGACATGTTCCAGCTGCTGCAACATTTTTTCAGTACTCATGGTTCTTGTTTCTCACACAGAAGAACCCATCCCCAGATGAATTTACAACCTGTTCTTCCCCAACCAGACTTCAAAACGAACTGATTTCTAAAAGGCAACTCATGTTCCTCAACTGACTTCTAAAAAGCAACTCATGTCCCTTATACTGTGCCCACTCACGTCACTCTCTCTCATCTCAGAAGAAGCCAAAATGAGTGACGCCTCTCGTCTTACAACTATGGAGCCAAAAATAAATAGAATATCAATATAAGTAATTAATTAAGTCAGGTAAAACCAGGAATCCAATTTTGGGTGAGTTCTAAAAATTTGGAGACTGTTACCTGAGGGATTAAAATTCCCTCATTGCTCTTTCCCTACCCTATCAAAAATTTGGAAGGGACACATTAAAAAAGGGGGAATGATTTGCATTTCTCTGACTGCTAGAGATGGTGAGCATTTGTTCATATACTTGTTGATTGATTGTATGTCCTCCTCTGAGAAATTTCTGTTCAGGTCCTTGGCCCATTTGTTGATTGGGTTATTCGTTATCTCATTGTCTAATTTTTTTAGTTCTTTGTATATTCTGAATATTAGCGCTCTGTCTGAAGTGTGAGGAGTAAAGATTTGTTCCCAGGACGTAGGCTCCCTATTTACCTCTCTTATTGTTTCTTTTGCTGAGAAAAAACTTTTTAGTTTGAGTAAGTCCCTTTTGTTGATTCTAGTTATTAACTGTTGTGCTATGGGTGTCCTATTGAGGAATTTGGAGCCCGACCCCACAGTATGTAGATCATAGCCAACTTTTTCTTCTATCAAATGCCATGTCTCTGATTTGATATCAAGTTCCTTGATCCACTTTGAGTTAACTTTTGTGCATGGCGAGAGTAAGGGATTCAGTTTCATTTTGTTGCAAATCTCACTCCAGTAAGATTGGCAGCCATTAGGAAGTCAAACAGCAACAAGTGCTGGGGAGGATGTGGGGAAAAGGGTACTCTTGTACATTGCTGGTGGGACTGAAAATTGGTGCGGCCAATTTGGAAAGCAGTATGGAGATTTCTTGGAAAGCTCGGAATGGAACCACCATTTGATCCAGCTATTCCCCTACTCGGTCTATTCCCTAAAGACCTAAAAAGAGCACACAATAGGGACACTGCTACATCCATGTTCATAGCAGCACAATTCACAATAGCAAGACTGTGGAACCAACCTAGATGCCCTTCAATAGACGAATGGATAAAAAAAATGTGGCATTTATACACAATGGAGTATTACTCTGCATTAAGAAATGACAAAATCATAGAATTTGGAGGGAAATGGATGGCATTAGAGCAGATTATGCTAAGTGAAGCTAGCCAATCCCTTAAAAACAAATGCCAAATGTCTTCTTTGATATAAGGAGAGTAACTAAGAACAGAGTAGGGACGAAGAGCATGAGAAGAAGATTAACATTAAACAGGGATGAGAGGTGAAAGGGAAAGGGAGAGAGAAGGGAAATTGCATGTAAATGGAAGGAGACCCTCAGGGGTATACAAAATTACATAAAAGAGGAAGTGAGGGGAAAGGAGAAAAATTTAAGGGGGAGAAATGAACTACAGTAGAGGGGGTAGAGAGAGAAGAGGGGAGGGGAGGGGGGAGGGGGGATAGTAGAGGATAGGAAAGGCAGCAGAATACAACAGACACCATAATGGCAATATGTAAATCAATGGTTCTGCAACTGATGTGATTTTGCAATCTGTATATGGGGTAAAAATGGGAGCTCATATCCCACTTGAATCAAAGTGTGAAATATGATATATCAAGAACTATGTAATGTTTTGAACAACCTACAATAAAAATTAATTTAAAAAATATTAAAAAGCAAAAAAAAATGGGGGGGGGAATGATAAACCCAACCTGATCATTTATTAAAATTGGGAGCCATCTTGCCACAAAGTCATGAAAAGATAATTTTGCTTTCCTATAAATTACTGCAAATTCTGAATCTGCTTGGAATGCCTGTCCGTGCCTTGAACTCACCCATGCCTGGCTCTCTGACCAGATAGCAGCCCTCTCTGAAAATTTAGTGACACCTCATAAATATTGGCCTTCTCTGGCCAGACAACGACTCTCGTGAGTCTCTAATGGTCCTCATAAATTCTGATGATGGGGCCAGCAAAAAAAAAATTGTAAACTAGCAATAGCGTGATGCTTCTCCGAGTTCTGTTATCTGTAACCCCCCTTTTGTGTAACTTACTGGACTATAAAGCTTGGCTGTAGGAAAGGTGGGGTTGCTGTCTTGTTTCTGCCATTTTGAGAGGGATAGGCAGCTCAGCCAGTGGAAAAATAATAAGCTTGCTTTAATTTGATTTTAATTGGAGTCAGTGGTCTTTTCTCCTGTCCTGGTCAAACAGGTAAACACTCCACAAACATGGAGCTCTGCCGGCCTAAAACTTATTAAGAAACTCTCCCTGACCTTGGGCACTTGAAATATATGTTGTTGTCAGGAGCTTTAGCTTCTTTGTAGTGAGACCATCAGAGCTGGGTCTGCATCTATGTGACCTGGAGGACATGGTTTCTTATTTTCCAATGAACATGAGGCAGGAGTGCAGAATTCTCTCTTTGTAGGGAAACTGTTGTCACTGAAGGCTAAGTGTCTCCCCATGTGGTATGTGAAGCCATTTGCGCATCTTCCACATTTCATGGTGTTTCTTGCTGCTGCACTGGGGGTTTAGTATTTGCTTCATGAAATACAAGGAGATCAACAGGGACTCAGTGCTGGAGGGATTTCTCACACGTGTGGTGGGTCAGGGTCTCCAGGAGAATCCACCAATGAGGCTTATATCCCACATAGCTTGCCCCCTCAACCATTGCAACCTGATTCTGAACACGGCCCTGAAACCTCTAAATATAACAAGATGCCTTTATATGAAGAGATCAGACATATAGGGATTACTGGCTGCACCATGTCTGCCACAAGACATTTGGAAGTCAATGGCAGATCCAAATGGCCCCACCAGAGATATTTTATGACACAACTGCACACCACAGCTCTGGGTCACTACTCAGCAGGCGCCAACATACAGGATTCTTTCTTCTACACCATTTTCATGAAACCCAGTCAATCAAGGCACTCTCTGGTACACTCATGATCAGCAACTGGACATCCAAATGTTCTTCAGTGCCACTTGGTCATAAGAATTTCAAAAATTTCATGGTATTTATCTAGCCATTTTTCAAGGATGAAGTTGGATGCACTGTGAGTTTCAATTCATTCAGGAACCATTAAATGGTGAGGAATTTCATTTCAATGAAAGCTCTGGAGGACTCTCACAGGCAAGGCTTCCCATGGAGTGGCCAAAAGGTCACATGAAGCCAGGCCCATTGAGGTCTACAATGCTAGGTCCATGTGTGTTTTGAATCTCAACTATGGTTGCCAAGTCTTTCAGAATAAAATCATGTGATATCGTAGCTGAGATTCCCAGTGTTCTGTGGAGAGCCACCTGGGCCTATATCTCAGTTTCCAATGGGGACTCTCATGCGTGGCCTCCTGAAATCCCAACACAATTCATGGCAATTCTTCTCTGAGGTCAGGTCCAGAACGCAGTCTCTAAGGGGAATCACACCAAAGTTCAAGCCATGGTGGACACAGTTATGTCTTCCAACTGCCACACAAATGACCACAATTAAAACCAAAACACTTTCACATAGCCCTCGTCTTCTTCCATGTAGACACTCATCAAATCCTCTGGCTGGACGTTTCCAAAAGGGGTGAAGTCCAAGACCCTGTCCAAAATATGCTCCCTCGCCCCTATGTTGCCTAAGGTCAGTGTGGCCTAAACACCTTTCCTGTGAACCAGGAGTGATCAAATAGGCCTGACCTTATTACTGCTCCACTTCTCCAATTTGAGGCCTACTGACTGCCAGGTATAAATTCTTTATATGAATGGGAGTCATGAAAAAACCCAAGCATCTATGGTCTAGCCTTTGCAGGCCAGGATGGAGGTCAGGAACCTTACAGAAGATGGCGAGAGACTTCATACACAATGACTGCTATTTTGACCATTTTGTATTTGTAGCACACATGGAATCTTACCTTAGATCCATCAGGTGTTAAGAATCTAAGCAGCAGCCTCACACAGGTTCACGAGGCTGATTCAGACACATCCCTTTTGGAAGCAATTAAGAAAAGAGCCACAGGTGATGCCCATTCATTTCCATTTGAAAACTGTTTTCTTAAGGCTTCACAAAGGGGTGGCCTGAGGCAAAGACCTTCCTGACATTCAGGGCAATGAAGCAATAGGTAAGCAAATGGCCCAAAGCAAGGATTCTCCACTGAGACTTTACTGGTCACATTGATATCTGAGTTTTCTGAGATCCTCCCATTCCCTTCAGTTATCATGTACATGGCCATGTCACAGTGCTTGGAGGTGGTACATATCTTGGACACAAAACCATGAGCCAATTCTTGAGAGTGGCCAGAATTCAGGAAGATAACAGAAACGTAGTAAGATAGTAGGTGTTGCCCATCCATAAGGCAAGTCACAGTCCATGCGTTAATTGGGCAGGATGAATGCTGGGAAGCTTTCTACAAGACAGGAAACATCCATTGATGCATTTTCTTTTCTAATGTCTACAACCACGGACACAGTGGGAGAAACAGACATAGAAACACTCGCCTTGTCAAACAATTTACTAGAAAAAGTCCATTCCAATCCAAACAAACCACCTTTCCTACCTATTCTCAGAACATGAGACAAAACCACACACTCACACCCACACCCACAAAGGCACCTCCTTCCCCCAAGTAGGTTTGTAACTATCCAGAGTGTCCTTTGACTGGTGGGTTATACTATGTTCCCCTGATATGGCCTATCCATTCTCAGATCTGGTCTCCTTGGCCAACTCTGTGACGTTGTCAGGAGCATGTGGAGAGCCACTACCTACTTTCTCAGGAAAGGTCCCTGGCATGTGGCCATCCTCACATCAGTAGGTACCAAGAAAGACTGATTCTGTCCTTAGTAACACCAAACAAGTGAGCCCACTGGGACTGGGACTTGGATTGGCTCTCAGTGCCTGGCTTCCTGGATCCCAAGTTTAAAGTGTTCCATCACCAAGGAAGTGAGGTAGGTTACTTCCTTCAGGAATTTAATGAGGTCACTGCCTTGGCAAACACATTGTCCTAACAGTTGCTTCCAATGGTTCCATGAGATGGAGGCTGCCCCTACTTCCTGTGACATTTTCACAAGTTAGAATGATATATAAATCAAAGGCACCAAGAAACAGCGCTCCACAAAGGCCTGGTTTGGTCTGTCTCCTGTACATTAAGAGAGAGGCTGATTCAGCCACATCCCTTCATCCTGACCAGGTTTTTTGGCAATGGAAGATGACTTTTGCTCTCTCAGGTCCTTCATAGCTGCCTACATCTTCTTCAGGGATCATTTCTGCATGGACCTTTGAGGTTCTCAGCAAGTGGAAGATCCCCTACATCCCTATATTTTAAGGCCAACTCTGTCCCTGCTCTTCTCTAAAGTTAGATTGAGAGATCACTGTGTGGTTACGGTTAATAACAGTTTCGATTTGGGTTAGGAATCATTCTGCAGGATGAATAATGGTATTGGGAATCTGTGATATTTATAAGAATATAGACGTGAGTTAAAATTATGGAAACAGAAATCTAGGTAAGATTTGCATCCCAGATGGGCATTGAGACCTTCATTGGGATACTTAGCAATGTTATACTTTCTGCACAAATGTCTCAGATAAATCCATACACAATGGCATAGGACGTTGTACCTTGGATGATTGAATGTCGAAGAGAACCTCCAGTCAAAAAGGGATAGTCGGTGGAATTAGGAAGATAGTCAGTAGGTTTAGAAAGAAGGGTGAGAATAAGATTTGGAAAAAAGTTCTTTACCAATAGGGTTTCGGTTAGAGAGTGAATATTAATGTCAGCCCATGTTAAGTGTCAGTTACAATAATGAATTTGGGAAAATATGTAGGAAAGGAGGTATCAATAGAGACCTTAGGAAATCAGGCAAATTATTAAGTGAGTCATAGGATTAGGCATTTTCAACAGGGTTGAGGTTGAATATATAACCTTAGGAAGAAAGAAATATGTAGTCACCAATAGAATTGACATTTGAGAGCATTAGGCAACCTGGACATGAATGTTTTTAGTAATTCATGCTCACTTTCCATTTAGGCTTTGTTGAAAATAAATAAAATAGGTACTTGTCTCTTCCTGTTTTTCTGTATGCTTAAGAAAACACTCTTGAAATCTTGAAAACTTTTTGCTAATCTTGTTCCCAGAATGTGCTGTCCCCAACTGCCAAACTGCAGAATGTACACCCTCACCCGTTTACATGCAAACCGCCCACTTGCCCTGACCCATCAATAAACTTCCCTCCCTGCCCTCTTCAAGAAAAGTATATAAGCTCTGCTTAAGCTGTTCTCAGTGCTCTCTGCTCTATTCAAGTGAGGTCTGAGCTCCAGAATTTTGGGTGCTTTGCTGTTGCATGAGACAGTGTCTTGGTGGTCTCTTCCTCCAATGGTCGCCTGACCATTACATCTGAGGGCCCCAGCGAGTTCCAGCAGCGTTGGACGAAAGACCCCCAATAGGCTCATCTCAGGTTAAGTAAGGCGCCACTTTCTTGTTTCAGGTTTCAGGTTAGGGATGGGCAAAATGGCTATTGGTGATGAGCATGAGCTCTCTCTGACGGTGGCTGACAGAAGTGTCACAGAGCCACAGGCCACGTCTCTGGGGGACGCCCCAGAGAACTCGGGAAACCGAGTAACAATAGTCTCCTAAACTCAGTGATATTTTGTTTTGGATTCGGTATTGTCAGCCCATCAGGTTTTCCTGGCTACTCAGTCCTGTTCTCAGTATTGGACGTCCATTGCCTGTCTTTATTGTCTTGTCTTGTCTGTGTCGTGTGTCATTGCTTTCACTATTTGTGTATCTTTCATATGGGACAGAACACTTCAATGCCTCTGTCCCTGAACCTTGATCACTGGACCAAAGTCTGCTTAAAGGCTCAGAATCTTCTTTTTTTCAGTAAAACGTCAGATCTGGAAGACTCTATGTGTCTCAGAATGACCCACCTTTGGAGTCGGATGGCCCCCAGAAGGATCTTTCTACTTCACACTAATTCAAAAACTCAGAGATATTGTCTTTCAGCCGGGTCCACATAGCCATCCAGATCAACAGCAATATATCTTTAGTTTGCAGGACCTCTGCAAATCTCCTCTTCCATGGTTGAAGCCTTTCCTTGTCCCTGTCCCCGCTCCTACTGGTTCTCCCACTTTTCTATCTCTCAAACCCTCTGCTCCCCCTCCTCCACCCTCTGTTGTCCCTGAGTCTCAAGACTCTACTGGACTCTCTTCCCCCTCCTTATGCCCTGCCCTTGTCCTCCAACCCCAAACACCCTCTAAGTGATTCCCCTGCTGCTGACTCAGACTCTCCACCATTGGAGGAATATAGGCCAGCCCAGCGCCCTCCAGGTGACTACCCCACGGCACACACAGCCCCTCCTTCCTTGGAGGTAGCTGGCCCGGCCAAAAGAACACAAAGTACTCGCTGGGGGGGTTAAACTTTGAAGTGGATACAGGGTAAGTATACTCAGCCCTTAAGGCCCCATTGGGCCATCTATCAAACAAAAAGGAATCTAGTTCAAGGGGCTAATGGGAGTAAATATGGGGCTTAGACAACTAAGAGGACCATGGACCTGGGGAAAGAAAAAATCCATCACTCGTTCCTAGTAATCCCAGAATGCCCGACCCCATTGATGGGCACACATCTGCTCAAAAAGCTCCAGGCCAGAATAACTTTTAACCCTGAAGGCCCCCAAGTGAAATTTCTAAATTTTTCAGTAAAAACTCCTATAGTCACGGCTTTTACTATGTCAGTAGAAGATGAACATCAACTTGTCAAACCCCCCAAGACTGATCAAACAGGCAAGCTACCCCGGAAATGGATAACAGATTACGCAGATGCCTAGGAAAAAAACTGCTGGGTTACACGTAGCCGTGAAACATCCTCCAATAACAGTGGAGTTAAAAACTTCAGCCCCCCCATCAATGTCAAAAAATATCCTCTGAGCAAAAAAGCTAAAGATGGGATAAGGCCCCATATTCAGAAATATCTGGCCTTAAGGGTCCTAAGGCCCTGTCATTTGAACTGGAACACTGCCCTGTTACCAGTATAAAAATCCAGGAACCGGGGACTATCGCACCGTTCAAGACCAAAGAGAGATCTACAACAGAGTGCAGGACATTCACCCCACAGTACATAATCTGTACAATCTGCTTAGCACTCTGAACCATGAGCGGAAATGGTATACTGTTCTGGACTTAAAAGATGCTTTCTTTTGCTTGCCTCTGCATAAAGATAGTCAGTTGCTATTTGATTTCGAGTGGGTAGACCCAGAAACCGGGACGTCTGGTCAACTAACATGGACTAGACTCCCACAGGGGTTCAAAAACTCCCCCACTCTCTTTGATGAAGCCCTCCACAGAGACCCCAACAACTTCAGAACTATGCACCCTGACGTCACCCTGCTTCAATATGTCGATGACCTGCAACTGGCAGCCAACACCAAGAAAAACTGTGAGTCTGGAACCCAATTATTATTATACGAGCTTGCTCAACTCTGGTATAGTGCTTCTGCCAAAAAAGCCCAAATTTGCCAGCAAGAAGTAATCTTCCTGGACTATTCCCTTAGGGGCAGTAAGCGATGGCTCACTGAGACCAGAAAACAATCCATTGAGCAGATACCACCCCCATCTAACAGCAGACAACTCAGAGAGTTTCTTGGGACTGCTGGCTTATGCAGCTTATGGATACCTGGGTTTGCGTCCTTATCTGCTCCTTTATACCCGCTGTTAAAGAGAGATGCCCAATTCTAATGGACCCCTGAGCACCAGCAAGCTTTTGATAACATCTAAGGACACTGACACTGAAACCCTCAACTTCACTGAGCCCAGCTTGCATTTTCAGAAAGCCCTAAACTAAGTTAAAAATGTACATCAACTCACTCACCTTGGTTCAAAGAAACTGCAGGCATTCCTGAAGGATCAAGAACAGAGTTTTCCACTAACCGACTCACAGCGAAAGAAATAACTGAACGGGTAACAAAAGCCTGCCGGGTCTGTCAATTGGTTAATGCTTACCCTTCCAACTTTCCTGCAGGAAAGCACCTACAAGAAACCAGACCAGGACGATTCTTGGAAGTGGACATTACTGAAATTAAGCCAGGATGTTATGGACTTAAATATCTCCTAGTCTTTGTAGATACATTTTCAGGATGAATTAATTGAAGCCTTCCCCCCCCACACACACACACACAAAAAAAAAAAACAACAACAACAAAATAAATGGCACAAATGGTGGTCAAGAAGATCCTGAAAGATATTTTTCTAAGATACGGACTGGCTAAGGCAATAGGGTCTGATAATGGACTGGCGTTAATTGCCCTGATAAGTCAGGGATTAGCCAGGACCCTGGGGATTAATTGGAAATTACATTGTGCTTATAGACCCCAGAGCTCAGTACAGGTAAAAAAAAAAAAAAATAATAGAACCATTAAAGAGAATTAACAAAATCAAGCTTAGAGATCGGCATAAAAGATCGATCTATTCTCCTGCTTTATGCACTGTTTCATGCAAGAAATACTCATACTCCTCTGTTTCCTTGTGTAACCTCACCCCCTATAAAATTCTCTATGGTCCCTCCTCCAGTAAGGGACCTAACCCAAACTCTAAGACCTAACGATCCCTTCCACACCCCCTTGCTTGACAGACTTAAAGCTCTTGAAAGAAATCAGCAATATCTGTGGAAACATCTGGCCACTGCCGACCAACCTGGGGACGAGGGGACTCCATATCGATACCAAGTAGGAGACTTCGTCTACATTAGACGACATCAGGTGTCATCCCTGGAACCCCACTGGAAAGGACCATATAAGGTGCTACATATAACACCTACAGTGGTAAATGTAGACGGAATCACTTCATGGATCCATGTCTCTCATCTCTGGCCTGCGCCCTGTCCAAAATCTGACTGGAAACTGGAAAAGACTGGTAACACTTTCAAAGTGCGTATTCGCCATGTGGATAAGGCTACAGACTCTCCCCTTGGCCAAGAGTAGTCCTAACCCTCATCAGCCTGTTCAGCAGTAATGGCTGATCACAAATCCTACTGTACAAGAAGTATGGTCTATCTTGCATACAGCCCCTTTAGGGACATGGTGGCCATCTCTCCACCCAGACATTTGTCAGCTGGCTATAGGTCTTTCCTATTGGGATATCCCTGATGAAGGGGATCCAACTAAAATTCCAATAAATCCTTTCCGTATCATAGGTAATAGAAACAAACATTATGGATGTAGGGACACGAGAGCCAGATGCAGGTTGGCTAGCCTAGATTACTATGTTTGCCCAGCGGACTATGAAAGCCACAAACAGACATGGCTGTGTGGGGGAAATGCCGACTTCTTCTGTAAGTCATGGGAATGTGAGCATACAGGGGTGCCTGGTGGAACCCAAACTCCTCATCAAATTCAATACACAGCATTGGCCATATTACCAATTACACAACCAATACCGATGGCCCCCAGAGGGGTCTCTAGATCCTAAAATTCTCCGTGACCTTTTTAACTTCGGCAAGTGCTCAAAGGTGGAAGGAAATTCCCCTAAGTGGAGGCATTTTCCCTCCTTCGCTCACATCCTGAACTATGCTTATCAAATAGATCCTCACCCTCAGCTTTCTGCTCCAGACTCTCTGCTGCCACTCCCACCTCAGCAACCTGATTTCTTCCCTCCAATTACTAGATCAAAAACCCAAACCGCCGGTTCTCAGATTATTGCCCCCTTGCTGAGGTAGCAGGTACTGAGGTACCCATCCACCCACTCACTACTCTCTTCTCCTGTCAGTGCCCGCACCAGGTCCCACCAGGTCCTCTTACCAGCTAACCCAAAGCTCAAACCAGCTAAGGAGAGCCCTCAGACCCCTATCCAAGATGTAATGAAAATGGCCTTTAAAGTTGCTCTGTCATCACTGAAAACAGGTTACTAAGAATTTAAAGTCCCTCACAGGCTTTTTGGGATACAAACTCCCATCTTCCCCTCTGCTCTATCTGTTCTACTGCTCAAGTTTTGTTGCCTGGAAAATTCCAAACCCCTTTCCCATTATTCTTTTACATGTCTCCTTCCTCATGCTCAGACCCAAGGTGCTGCTCTCAGACCCGCCTTCCCTGTCTTCCCCGTCTATACCAGGCCCACAGAAAAGTCTTAAATGACCTTCTCCAGCAGTCTTCACCATGGCTGACTTTAGGACTTTCAGCCAAAAAGTCCCTATAAAAGAGTTCAATGTAGATAAACTTCCCCTTTTCGTGTTTCCCTGTTCTATTTGGCCACTGGCTGGAAAAATCAGCACTCCTAAGCTAGACTCCCCCTTACTAGTTTTTCACAAAACATGTGAACAAGGCCTCTGGCCTTGAGCTGGGGCTTCACAGACATGGTTACATTTCTAAGATAAATAAGTTACCAAATGAGCTCCATTGTTACAGCTGGCAGTGAGAAAAAAAAAAGAGAAGAAAAAAGCTCTCCCACTCCAGGTGTCCTTAAAATGTTAACTTGCCCAGAGCAGATGAAAAAAACAATAGAAACGAAAACTTCTTTTTGTGAACTTATGCAGACTGTGAACTTCTGAGCCCCTTCCCTTACATGTTGGGTACAAAATTCGGAAACTACCTAAATTTGGAGATCAGGTGACTAATTGATTACAACAGAAGCAATGCCCTCTAAATCCGTTGCAACCAAATAGGTATGTTTCGCTGTCTTCGGTGCTATCTTAGGTGCCTTGAATTGTCCGTCCTTACAACAGTATAATTCTATATACTTAAACATTGTTTATGTTTTCATAAAATGGTCAACAGATGTGATTAATTATGTAATGTTCAGATGTTTCCCAGAGTGCTCTATCATGAGGCAGGTTAATTTAAATATCAAATACGGGGGCATACAACCCGGTTCCTCTGGGAACCTGTATCCCTCACTTTAGCCATCCTATTAGGAAAAGGAGCTGCTGCAGGTGTGGGCACAGGAATCACTGTCCTAGTCCATGTGACACAACAAATGACCCGATGAGAAGCAGCAATAGACCAAAATTTAAAGATATTAAAAACCTCCATCACAGTTTTATAGGAATCTTTAACCTCTCTCTCTGAAATTGTTTTACAGAACATGCGAGGGTTGGACCTCCTCTTCGTGAGAGAAGGGGGCTTTTGTGCTGCATTGAGGGAAAAAGTTGATTTTATGCCGACCATACTGGAGTTGTAAAAAAATCTATGAGTAAATTAAGAAGACGCCTAGAAGAGCACCAACAAGAGAGAGATGCACAAAAAGGGTGGTTTGAGTCTTTGTTCACACAGTCCCCCTGGTTAACTACGCTTTTATCAGCCCTGGCCAGTCCATTAATAATCCTCATTTCATTGCTAATTGTAGGACCCTGTTTGCTCAACCATCTAGTTTCCTTTCTACAAGCTTAAATTGGATAAGTTAAACTTATGGTAATCAGACAACAATATACCTCACTAGAAGACATAAAATGTGAGACCCCGCAATGCTCATTTTTATGATTAAAATTAACCAGAATAAGAAGTGGGGAATGAAAGGTTAATAAAATATGTACTTTTAACTTCTTGTTTTTCTGTATGCTTAACAAAATACTGATGAAATCTTGAAAACTGTTTGCTAATCTTGTTCCCAGAATGTGCTGTCCCCAATTGCCAAACTGTTGAATGTACTCCCTCTCCCATTGGCATGCAAACCACTCACTCGACCTGACCCATCAATAAATTTCCCTCCCTGCTCTCACCACGTAAATTGCATAAGCTCTGCTTAAGCTGTTCTTAGGGCTCTCTTCTCTATTCAAGTGAGCTCTGAGCCCCAGCATGCTGGACCCCCAATAAACCCTTTGCTGTTGCATGAGACAGTCTCTTCGTGGTCTCTTTTCCGACGCTCGCCCGACTTTACATTGGTACAATCATAAGTGTGAACATTCCTATGTGTGTCCAGAATATTACTATAATAAATAATATATGTAGATCAGGTAATAGGAGTTTTTCTTCCACCATTTATGGGAGCAATATTTTGAAGATATATGAATTAGTATTTTGGGTAGAAATAGGTGTACCATTTGTCTATGAATATAGAGATAATGCATGAATAGACAATACTGTGAATTAATAATATTACTGGTTCCAACTTTAAATAATGGATTGAATTGATATCTGAAAATATACAGAAAACCTTATATTGATATACTACATTTAATCCTACCCATTATACATCTGAATGAAATATTAGGGTTATGGATTTTCATGAAGAGTGTTTGAGTTTTGCTTCAAAAGTGATTATGGAAATTGAAAATAATGTGTTTGGAAAGAAGTCTCATGAAAAGACCAGTCCAGAAACCTGGAGGTATGCATGTGTTCTGAAGCAGAAAGTGATTTAAAGTGAAACAAACGCCTATATATTTGCTAACTTGTGGATGATAAATATATACGATGATGTGCAGAAATTGAAGAAATAGTAATGTACCAGTGTTGAATAAAAATGAACGTTAAAATACACATCATGTCCCATAGGAATCTACTTGAATTGATGTTAAACTGCGTCCGTTAATGTAGAAATATTAGAATTTGTATGCACCATTCACTGAAGTTAGTTTTCAGTACTAGGAAACAAATATGTATTTCAGGTAGATGAGTATTTCTGAGAATAATCTTGTGAAAAGTTGATTATAAATCCACATACATGAACATGAATGAATTCAGGGAGTGTATAATAAGACTCATACATTTCATATTTTGAAAAATCTGGAGAGTATATATATATATATATATATATATATATATATATATATACACACACACACACACTCACACAAACTGAGACTATAAAAATAGCAATATATATGCCAATTGAAATTCACCATGAAATATACATCATCCACAGATTCAAAAATATTCATGTTACTGAAGATAGATTTATGTATAATGTTGTTTAACTAGGAAGTTTACCCATACATTGAATTTTCAGTTCCAACAGCATTTAGGAGGAGTAATCTCTTCTCACATTTTGTATCTGCCAAGTCAGCCACCTCACAAGAATGTACGTGTGATACCAGGTAGGATTCTATATGTGCATATAAAAATACATGTGCTGAGTAGGCTACAGAGAGAGGGAGACAGGAATTCACATATTTGTTAACTTTAAAAACACATGGATAACTATTTCAACAGAAAATTGACTAGATTTATAACACATACCCTTTTTTATGCAAAAGGCAAGTCCAACTATACACCATGCCTCCTCTGAACTGCTTGGATTTCTATTCTGTTTGGGTTATTTTTCTCCATCATATTAGGAGTAGTAGTCAGAGTCCAGTAGGTTATGAGTTAGTGTCAGGGATCAGTATTTCAAATGGAAAATAGAATAATGAATCAAATGTGTATGCAAATATATGCTACACAAAAATCTTCCCACTCTCATCCAGAACAAATCCTTGACATTACCTTCTCCTGAAGTAAGTCACAATTAGAATAGAAGAGTTAGAAAATCTGTGAATACATATCTTGAGTGGAAAATGCTCAGAGTTCAGAACCTTGGAGGTGGTAGAGGAGTTTCCAAAAGTAAGGGACATGGTAAACACTCCTCTAACATGGAGGTCTGCTGGCGGAAAGACATCTTGAGAAACTGCCTCTGAGGTTGGGCACTTGAAACATACGTTATTTTCAGGAGCTTTAGCTTCCTTTGTAGTGAGACAATAAAATCTGGGTCTGCATCTATGTGACCTGGAGGATATGGTTTCTTATTTTCCAGTGAACATGAGGCAGCAGTGCTGAATTCACTCTTTGTAGGTAAACAGTGGCCACTGGAGTCTAATTGTCTCCCCATGTGGACTGTGGAGCCATTTGGTCATCCTCCACTTTTCGTGGTGTTTCCTGCTGTTGCACTGGGAGTTTGGTATTTGCTTCACAAAATACAAGAAGTTCAACAGGGACACAGTGCTGGAGGGAGTTCTGTCACGTGTTGTGGGTCAGGGTCTGCAGGAGAATGCAACAACCAGGCTTCTTTCCCACATACTTTGCCCCCTTGTCCATAGCAACATGATTCTGAACATGGCCCTAAATCCTCTCCATATAAAAACATGCTTTTACATATTCGGGTCTCCTGGCTGCACCATGTTAGTCACAAAAAATTTGGAAGCCAATGAGAAATCCACATGGCCATAACACAGATGTATTATCACACAACTGCAGACCACTTCTCTAGGCCCAATACTCTGCAGGCTCTAACTTGCTTGCCCCCATGTCCATAGCAACTTGATTCTGAACATGGCCCTGAAATCTTTCAATATAAAAACATGCTTTTACATATACAGGTCTCCTGGCTGCACCATGGCAGTCACAATGAATTTGGAAGCCAATGGCAGAACCACATGGTCACAACACAGATGTATTATCACAAAACTGCACACCATTTCTCTAGGCCAACAACTCTGCAGGCTATAACTCAATGGCATCTCTGTTCTACACCATTTTCATGAAACCCAGTGAATTAAGGCAGGGTCTGGTACACTCAAGATCAGCAACAGGACATCCAAAGATTCTCCAGTGCCACCTGGTCATGGGAATGTTAAAAATTTCATGGTATTTATCTGGCCATTTTTCAAGGATGAAGTTGGAGGCACTGTGGGTTTCAATTCATTCAGGAACCATTAAATGTTGAGGAAGTTCATTTCAAAGAAAGCTCTGGAGAACTCTCACAGGCAAGGCTTCCAAAAGAGTGGCCAAAAGGTCACATGAAGCCAGGCGCAGTGAGGTCTCCAATGTGAGGTCCATGTGTGTTTTGACTCAAAACTATCCCTGCCAAGTCTTTCAGAATAAAATCATGTGATATACTGGCTGAGATTCCCAGTACTCTTTGGAAAACCACCCTGGGCCTAGATCTCAGTTTCCAAGGGTGACTTTCATGCGTGGCCTCCTAATATCCCAACACTTTTCATGGCAATACTTCTCTGAGGTCAATTCCAGAACGCAGTCTCTAAGGGGAATCAAACCAGAGTTCAAGCCCAGGTTGACCCAGTCATCTCTTCACACCGCCAATCAAATGAACACAATTAAAAACAAAACACTATCACATGGCCCCATCTTCTTCCTTATAGACACTCATCATAACCACTGGTTGGAGCTTTCCATGAGGGGCACATTCCAAAAGAGTGTCCAAAATAAGCTCCCTTGCCCCTCATTTGGCTCAAGTCAGGGTGGGAAGGACACCCTTCCTGTGAACCAGGAGTGATCAAATAGGCCTGTCATTAATACTGCTCCGCTTTTCCAATTTGAGGCCTTCTGACTGTGGGGTTTAGATTCTTTATGTGAACTGGAGTCATGAGAAAAGACAAGCACCTCTGCAGAGATTTGAAGAACTCATTTGACCAAAAGGATCGCTATTCTCACTTGATTGATTTCAGGAACCTACAGAGAAAGGCAATAGAATTCATTCACAATGACTGAAATTTTTTGCGAATTTGGTTTTGGTTTCACACATGGGATCTTTCTTTAGATCCATCAGGTGCTGAGAATCTAAGCTAGAGCCTCACACAGGGTAGAGAGCCTGATTCAGACACATCCCTTTCCGAAGCAATTTAGCAAGAGCCACAGGTGATGCCCATTCATTTCCATTTGAAAACTGTTTTCTTCAGGCTTCACAAAGGGGTAGCCTGAGCCCAACATCTTCCTGACATTCAGGGCAACAGAACAATAGGTAAGCAAAAGGCCCAAAGCATGGTATCTCCACTGAGATTTTTCTGGTCACACTCATATCTGAGTTTTCTGAGATACTGGCCATTCCCTTCAGGTATCCAGTACATGGACATGTCAAAGACCTTGGAGTTGGTACATATCTTGGACACAAAACAATGAGACTATTCTGGAGAGTTGCCAGAATTCAGGAAGAAAACAGGGACTTAGGAAGGTAGTAGGTTTTGCCAATCCATAAGGCAAGCTGCAGTCCATTCATAAATTGGGCAGGATGAATGCTGGGAATCTTTTTACTACACAGGACACATCCATTGTTGCATTGTCTTTTCTCATGTCTACAACCACGGACACAGTGGGATACACAGACATAGAAACACTCACCTTGTCAAATGACTTACTAGAAATAGTTCACTGAAAACCAAACAAACCGCCTTTCCTACCTATTCTCAGAACAAGAGACAAAACCACACACCCACACTCACAATGGCACCTCCTTCCCCTAAGTAGGTCTGTGACTATCCGGAGTGTTCTCTGACTGGTGGGCAATACTATGTTCCCCCGAAATGGCCTGTATTCTCTCAGATCTGGTTTACTTGGCCAACTATGTGAAGTTGTCAGGAAAAAGTGGTGAGCCACTACCTGCTTTCTCAGGAAAGGTCCCTCTTCAGAGCTCTCCTGGCATTTGGCCATCCTCACATCAGTAGGTACCAAGAAAGACTGACTCTGTCCTTGGTAAATCCAAACAAGTGAGCCCACTGGGACTGGGACTGGAACTGCATCTGGGTGCCTGGCTTCTTGGATACCAAGTTCAGAGAGTTCCATCACCAAGGAAATGAGGTATGACACTTTCTTTGGAACTGAATGAGGTCACTGCCTTTGCAACCACTTGGTCCTAACAGTTGCTTCCAAGGGCCCCATGAGATGGAGGCTGCCCCTTCTTCCTCTGACACTTTCACAATTTAGAATGGTATATCAACCATAGGCACACACACAGGCCTGGTTTGGTCCATCTTCTCCACAATAAGAAGAGAGAGGCTGATTCAGACACATCCCTTCATCCTGACCAGGTGGTTTGTCATCGAAGATGACTTTTGCTCTTTCAGGTCCTTCATACCTGTCTACAACTTCTCCAGGTATCATTTCTGCATGGACCTTTGAGGATCTCAGCAGGTGGAAGGTCCCCTACTTTTCTGTATTGTAAGAACAACTTTGTCCCTGCTCTTCTGTAAAATGAGATTGAGGGAACAGTGTATGTTTTGGGTTAATAACAGGTTTGATTTCGATTTGTGTTAGGAATCATTCTTCTGGATGAATAATGGTATTGGGAACCTGGTATATTTACAAGAATGTAGAGGTGAAACATAAGTATGAAAACAGAAATCCAGGTATGATTTTAAACCCATAAGGGCATTGGGCCCTTGATTGGGATACTTAGCTTTGAATTATGTTCTGCACAGATGTCTCAGATAATTTGATATACAATGGCATAGGACCTTGTACCTTGGAAGATTGAATGTAGAAGAGAACATCCCTTCAAAAAGGGATAGTCGGTAGGATTAGGAAGATAGTCGGTCGTTTTAGGAAGAAGAGTGAGTATATGATTTGGAACAAAAGTTCTTTAGCAATAGGATTTCAGTTAGAGAGTGAATGTATATGTCAGCACATATGAAGAGCCAGTCACGATGATGAAGTGGGGAAAACATGTAGAAAAGAAGATATCAATAAATATATTACGAAATCAGGGAAAGTATAAAGTGAGTGAGAGGATTAGACATTTTCAACAGGCTTGAGGTTGAATCTTAGAAAGAAACAAATATGAAGTCACCAATAATATTGACATTTGAGAGCATTAGGCACCCTGGACATGGATGTTTTTAGTAATCTATGTTCACATTTCATTTAGGCTTTGCTTGGTTCAATCATAAGTGTAACATTTACATTTTTGTCCAGAATATTATTGTGATAATATGTATATGTAGATCAGGTGACATAAGTATTTCTTCCACCATTTTTGGTAGCAATATACTGAAGACATAAAATTAGTATTGGGCGTACAAAGAGGTGTACCCTATGTCTATGAATATAGAGATAAAGCATGAATAGACCATACTGTGAATAAGTAATATAACTTGTTCCCACTTAATATAATGGGATGAACTGATATCTGAAAAATTACTGGAAATCTTATATGCATATACAATCATTCATTCCAACCAGTTATTCATCTAATGTCAATATTAGTGTTTTGGTTTATCATGAAGAGTGTGTGAGTTTTACTTCAAAAGTGATTATGGAAATCGAAAATAATGTGTTTGGAAAGAAGTCTCATGAAAAGACCAGTCAAGAAACCCTGACAATACATGTGTTGTGAAGTAGGAAGTGATTAAAGTTTAAAGAAATGCCTACAAATTTGTGAACTTGTGGATGAAATACATATCTTATGATGAGCAAAAAGTGAAGAAATAATAATGTACCAGTGTTGAATATAAATGAACATCATATTATATATCATGTCCCATTGGGATCTACTTGCATTGGTGATAGACTGGATCAGTTCCTGTAGAATTATTAACATTTGTATGCACCATTCACTGAAGTTAGTTTTCAGTACTAGGAAACAAATATGTATTTAAGGTGGATGAATATTTCTGAGACTAATATTTTGGAAAGTTTATTATAAATCCACATGCATGAACATGAATGAATTTAGAGAGTGTATATAAGACACATATATTTCATATTTTGAAAAATCTGGAGAGTGTATATATATATATATATATATATATATATATATATATATATATATATATATATATATACACACACACATACCCACACACACAAAAAAAAAACCACACACAGACATTTAAAAGTAGCAATATATATGCCAATCAAAATTCATCTTTAAATATATATCATCCACAGATGCAAAAATATTTATTTTACTGAACATGAGTTTATGTATAATGATGTTCTACTAGGAAGTTCCCCTATAGGTGGAATTTTCAGTTCCAACAGCAATTTGGAGGAGTGATCTCTTCTCACAATTTGTATCTGCCAAGTCAGCCATCTCACAAAAATGTACATGTGATACCAGGTAGGATTCTATAAGTGCATATGAAAATACATGTGATGAATAGGCTACAGAGAAAGGGAGACAGGAATTCATATATTTGTTTAATTTAAAAACACATGGTGAACTATTTCAATTAAAAATTGACTAGATTTATAACACCTACCATTTATCATGCAAAAGGTAAGTCCAAGTATGCAGCATGCCTCCTCTGAACTGCTTGTATTTCTATTCTGTTTGGGTATTTTTCTCCATCATATTAGGATTAGTAGTCAGAGGATAGTAGGGTATGGGATAGTGTCAGGGATTCAGTATTTCGAATAGAAAATTGAAAATGAATGCAATGTGTATGCAAATATGTGCTACACAAATATCTTCCCACTCTCATCCAGAGCAATGCCTTGACATTACCTTCGCCCCATGTATGACACAATTAGAGCAGAAGAGTTAGAAAATCTGTGAATACATATCTGCAATGGAAACTGCTCAATTTTCACAAATTTGGAGAAGGTAGAGGAGTTTCCAAAATTAAGGGACAATGTAAACTCTCCACAAACATGGAGCTCTGCTGGCCTAAAGAGTTCTTAAGAAACTGCCTCTGAGGTTGGGCACATGAAATATATGTTGTTGTCAGGAGCTTTAGCTTCCATTGTAGTGAGACCATCCAAGCTGGTCTGCATTTTTGTGACCTTTGTGAGCACATGGTTTCTTGTTTTCCAATGAACATGAAGCAGCCTTGCTAAATTCTCTCTTTGTAGGTAAACTGTGACCAATGGGGGCTAAGTGTCTCCCCGTGTGCACTGTGAACCCATTTGGTCATCCTCCACTTTTCGTGCTGTTTCTTGCTGCTGCACTCGCAATTTGGCATTTGCTTCATGAAACAAGGAGTTCAACTGGGACACAGTGCTGGAGCGAGTTCTGTCACGTGTGGTGGGTCAGGGTCTGCAGGAAAATGCACCAACCATGCTTCTATCCCACCAGCTTGCCTCCTTGAGCATAGCAACCTGATTCTGAACATTGCCCTGAAACTCCTACATATAACAAGATGCCTTTTGAGAGAAGGGTCTGCTGGCTGCACCATATCAGTCATAATCCATTTGGAAGCCAAAGGCAGATCCACATGGCCAAACCACAGATTTTTTATCACACACCTGCCCACAACTTCTCTAGGTCCACTACTCAGCAGGCTCGAACTTACTTGCATCTCTTTTCTATACCATTTTCATGAAAACCAGTCAATCAAGGCACCTTCTGGTATATTCATAATCAGAAACAGGACATCCAAAGGTTTTCCAGCGCCACCTGCTCATGGGAATTTTAAACATTTCATGGTATTTATCTAACCATTTTTAAAGGATGAAGTTGGAGGCACTGTGGGTTTCAATTCATTCAGGAACCATTAAATGTTGAGGAAACTCATTTTAATGAAAGCTCTCGAGAACTCTCACAGGCAAGGCTTCCAAAAGAGTGGCCAAAAGTTCACATGAAGCCAGGCCCATTGAGGTCTACAATATGACGTCCATGTTTGTTTTGACTCTCAACTATTGCTGCCAAGTCTTTCAGAATAAAATCATGTGATATCCTGGCTGAGATTCCCAGTGCTCTGTGGAAAGCAACCCTGGGTCAAGACTAATTTTCCAAGGACTCCATGCGTGGTCTCCTAAAATCCCAACACAACTCATTGCAATACTTCTCTAAGATCAGTTCCAGAATGCAGTCTCTAAGGGTAATTACGCCAGAGTTCCAGCCCACATGGACCAATTCATCTCTTCCAACCGCCACACAAGTGACCACAATTAAAACCAAAACACTCCCACATGGACCTCATCTTCTTCCATATAGACACTCATCACTACCTCTGGCTGGAGGAATCTATGAGGGGCACAGCCCAAGACAATGTCCAAAAGAAGCTTCCTTACCCCTCATATGCCTAAAGGCCCGGACTCCCTTCCTGTGAACCAGGAGTGATCAAATAGGCCTGCCGTTAATACTGCTCCACTTCTGCAATTTGTGGCCTATTGACTGTGGGGTTTAGATTCTTTTTGTAAATGGGAGTCATGAGAAAACCCAAGCACCTATGGGCTAGACTCTGCAGGGCTTTGAAGAACTCATTTGACCCAAAGGATCCCTATTCTCACTTGATGGAGGCAGGAACATTACAGAGGAAGACGAGAGACTCCATCCACAATGACCGCTCTTTTGGCCATTTTGGTTTTGGATGCACACATGGGATCCTTCTTTAGACCCATCAGGTGCTGAGAATCAAAGCCACAGCCTCACACAGGGCCAAGAGGCTGATTCAGACACATCCCATTCTAAAGCAATTAAGCAAAGAGCCCAAGGTGATGCCCATTCATTTTCATTTGAAAACTGTTTTCTTCAGGCTTCAAAAAGGGGTGGCCTGAGTCAAAGAACTTCCTGACATTCAGGGCAACAGACAAATAGGTAAGCAAAAGACCCAAAGCAGGGTTTCTCCATTGAGACTCTCCTGGTCCCAATGATATCTGTGTTTTCTGACATGCTCTCATTCCCTTCAGCTATCCAGTACATAGCCATGTCACAGATCTTGGAGGTGGTTCATATGGTGGACATAAAATCATAAGCCTATTCTGAAGAGTGGCCATAATTCTACGAAGAAAACAGGAACTTTGGAAGATAGTAGGTGTTGCACATCCATAAGGCAATCCACAGTCCATTCATAAATTAGGCAGGATGAATGCTGAGAAGCTTTCTACTAGACATGACAAATCCATTGATGCATTCTCTTTTCTAATGTCTACAACCACAGACACGGTGGGATACACAGACATAGAAACACTTGCCTTGTCAAAGCACTCAGTAGACACAGTCCATTCCAAACCAAACAAACTGCCTTTCCTACCTATTCTCAGAACATGAGACAAAACCACAAACTCACACCCACAACCACAAAGGCACCTCCTTCCTCCAAGTAGGTATGTGACTATCTGGAGAGCCCTCTGACTGGTGGACCATTTTATGTTCCCCCGAAACGGCCTGTCCTGTCTCAGATCAGGTCTCTTTGGCTAACTCTGTGAAATTGGCCGGGACCAGCAGTGAGACACTACCTGCTTTCTCAGGAAAGGCCCCTCTTCAGAGCTCACCTGGCATTTGGCCATACTCACATCAGTATTTACCAAGAAAGACGGACTCTGTCCTCTGTAAATCTAAACAAGTGAGCCCACTGGGACTGGAACTGGGACTGCCTCTGGGTGCCTGGATTCCAAGTTTAGAGTGTTCCTTCAACAAGAAAATTAGATGAGGTCACTTCTTTCTGGAACTGATTGAATTTGCTGCCTTTGCAACCACTTTGTCCTAACAGTTGTTTCCAAGGGTCTCATGAGATGGAGGCTGCCCCTATTTCCTGTTACAATTTCACAAGATAGAAAGTTATATCAACCATAGGCACCTGGGAACAGCTCTCTACATAGGCCTGGTTTGGTCCATCTTCTCTACATTAAGAAGATAGAGGCTGATTCAGACACATCCCTTCGTCATGACCAGGTTGTTTGCAATTGAAGATGACTTTTTCTCTCTCAGGTACTTCATAGTTCCCTATATCTTCTCCAGGGATTATATCTGCATAGACCTTTGAGCTTCTCAGCAGGTGAAAGTCTCCCTACATTTTTGTATTGTAAGACCAACTCAGTCCTGCTCTTTTGTAAAGATAGATTGAGGGAACAGTATATGGTTAGGGTTAATAACAGGTTCGATTTGTGTTAGGAATCATTCTGCTGGATGAATAAGAATATTGGGATCCTGTGGTATTTATAAGAATATAGAGGTGAAATATAAGTATGACAATGGAATTCTAGATAAGATTTGAAGCCCAGAAGTGCACTGGGCACTGGAGTGGGAAACTTAGCTTTGAACAATGTTCTGCACAGATATCTCAGATAAATCGATATATAATGGCAAAGGACCATGTACCTTGGTTGATTGAATGTGTAAGAAAACATCCAGTCAAAAAGGGATAGTCGGTAGGATTAGGAAGATAGTGTAGGTTTAGATAGAAGAGTGAGAATAGGATTTGGACCAAAAGTACTTTAGCAATAGAGTTTTGGTTAGAGAGTGAATGTAAATGTCAGCACATGTGAAGAGTTGGTCACAGTGATGAACTGGAAAAAATATGTAGGAAAGCATTTATCAATAGAAACATTAGGAAATCAGGCAAAGTATAAAGTGAGTGATAGGATTAGACATTTTCAACAGGTTGAGATTTAATATATAATCTTAGGAAGAAACAAATATGTAGTCACCGACAGGATAGACATTTGAGAGCATTAGGCCACCTGGACATGGATGGTTTTAGTAATCCATGCTCACTTCCTATTTAGGATTTGGTACAATCATAAGTGTGACATTTGCGTTTTGTGTCCAGAATATTACACTGAAAAAATGTATATTTATATCAGGTGACATGAGTATTTCTTCCACCATTTCTGGAAGCAATATGTTGAAGACATATAAATTAGTATTGGGGGTACAAATACGTGCACCCTGTGTCTCTGAATATAGAGAAAATGTATGAATAGACAATAGTGTGAATAAAGAATATAATTGGTTTCAACTTTAAAAAATGGATTGAAGTGGTATCTGAAAATATAAAGAAAATTTTATATTGATAAACATACATTCATTCAAACCAATTATACATCTATTTGTAATATTAGGGTTATGGTTTATCATAAAGTGTGTGAGTTTTGCTTCAAAATTGATTATGAAAATCGAAAATAATGTGTTTGGGTAGAAGTCACATGAAAAGACCAGTCAAGACACCTGGAGGAATACATGTGTTCTGAAGCAGGAATTGATTGAAAGTGAAACAAATGCCCATAAATTTGTGAATTTGTGGATGAAATATATATCCTATGATGTCCATAATACGAATAAATATTAATGTACCAGGGTTTAATAAAAATGAACGTCAAAATGCACAGCGTGTCATATCGGAATCAAGGTGCATTGATGTTAAACTTGGTCAGTTACTGTAGAAATATTAGTTAAATCTGTTTTTCAGGTGGATGAATATTTCTGAGAATAATCTTGTGAAAAGTTGATTATAAATCCAAGTCCATGAACATGAATAAATTTAGCGAGTGTAAATAAGACACATATATTTCATATTTTCAAAAATCTGGAGAGTGTATATATATATATATATATATATATATATATATATATATATATATATATATATTTACACAAAACACACACACAGACATTAAAAAGTAGCAATATATATGCCACTCAAAATTCATCTATAAATATATATCATCCAAAGATGCAAAAATATTTATTTTACTGAACATGAGTTTATGTATAATGTTTTTCTACTAGGAAGCTCCCCTATAGGTGGAATTTTCAGTTCCAACAACGATTTGGAGGAGTGATCTCTTCTCACAATTTGTATCTGCCAAGTCAGCCAACTCACAAAAATGTACATGTGATACCAGGTAGGATACTATAAATGCATATAAAAATACATGTGATGAATAGGCTACAGAGAAAGGGACAGGAATTCATATATTTGTTAATTTTAAAAACACATGGAGAACTATTTCAATTGAAAATTGACCAGATTTATAACACCTACCATTTATCATGCAAAAGGCAAGTCCAAATATACAACATGCCTCCTCTGAAATGCTTGTATTTCTATTCTGTTTGCGTTACTTTTCTCCATCATATTAGGATTAGTAGTCAGAGTCTAGTAGGGTATGTGAATATTTTTGAGAATAATCTTGTGAAAAGATGATTATAAATCCACATTCATGAATATGAAAAATTTAGGATGTGTAAAATAATACACATATATTTCATATTTTGAAAAATCTGGAGAGTGTGTATATATATATATATATATATATATATATATATATATATATATACACACACACACACACAAACATTCACAGACATTAAAAAGTAGCACTATATGCCAATTTAAAAACACCATGAAATATATATCATCCACAGATCCAAATAAATTCATTTTACTGAACATCGATTTATGTATAATGTTGTTCAACTAGGAAGCTCACCCACAGGTTGAATTTTCAGTTCCAACAGTGTTTAGGAGGAGTGATCCCTTTTCACAATTTGTATCTGCCAATTCAGCCTCCACACAAGAACGTACGTGTGGTAACAGTTAGGATTCTAAATGTGCATATAAAAATACAGGTGCTGAATAGGCTTCAGAGAAAGGGAGACAGGAATTCACATATTTCTTAACTTTTAAAATACATGGAGAACTATTTCAAAAAAAATTGACAAGATTTAAAACTCCTACACTATATAATTCAAAAGGCAAGCCCAACTATCCACCATGCCTCCTCTGAACTGCTTGTAGTTCTATTCTTTTGGGGGTATTTTTCTCCAACATATTAGGATTAGTAGTCAGAGTCTAGTAGGGTATGTGTTAATGTCAGTGATTCAGTATTTTGAATGGAAAATAGGAAAATGAATCCAATGTGTATGCAAATATGTGCTTCAGAAAAATCTTCCCACTCTCATCCAGAACAATCCCTTGACATTAACTTCGCCCCAAGTAAGAGACAATTAGAGGAAAAGAGATAGAAAATATGTGAATACATATCTGAAATGGAATTTGATCAGGAGTTCACAACCATGGAGGTGGTAGAGGAGTTTTCAAAAGTAAGGGACAGGGTAAGCACTCCACAATCACAGAGCTCTGCTGGCCTAAAGACTTCTTGAGAAACTGCCTCTGAGTTTGGGCACTTGAAATATATGTTGTTTTCAGGAGCTTTTGCTTCCTTCTAGTGAGACGATCAAAGCTGGGTCAGCATCTATGTGACCTGGAGGACATAAATTGTAATATTCCAATGAACATGAGGGAGCAGTGCTGAATTCTCTCTTTGTAGGTATACTATGGCCACTTGGGGCTAAGTGTGTCCCCGCGTGGATTGTATATTCATTTGTTCCTCTTCCACTCTTCATTGTGTTTCTTGCTGCTGCACTGCGACTTTGGTATTTGCTTCACGAAATACATGGAGTTCAACTGGGACACAGTGGTCTAAGTGTCTGCCCGTGTGGACTGTGAAGCCATTTAGTAATCCTCCACTTTTCCTGGTGTTTCTTGCTGCTGCACTGCGAGTTTTGTATTTGCTTCATGAAATACAAGGAGTTCAACTGGGACACAGTGCTGGAGGGAGTTCTATCACATGTGGTGGCTCACACATGAGCATTCATGAAACCGGCCTCTATACCACATAGCTTGCTCCCTTGACCATAGCAACCTGATTCTGTAAATTACCCTAAAACCTCTCCATATAACAAGATGTGTTTACTTATAATGGTCTCCTGGCTGCACCATGTCCGTCTCATGACATTTGGAATCCAAAGGCAGATCCACATGGCCCCATCACAGATGTTTTATCACACACCTGCCTACCGCTGCTCTAGGCCCTCTACTCATCAGGCTCCAAATTACTGGGATCTCGGTTCTACACCATTTTCATTAAACCCAATCAATCAAGGCACTGTCTGGTACACTCATGATCAGAAATAGGACATCCAAAGGTTCTGTATGCCACCTGTTCATGGGAATTTCAAAAATTTAAACTATTTATCTAGCCATTTATCAAGGATGAATTTGGAGGCACAGTGGATTTCAATTCATGCAGGAACCATTAAATGGTGAGTATGATCATTTCAATGAAAACTCTGGAGAACTCTCACAGGCAAGGCTTCCCAAAGAGTGTCCAAAAGGTCACCTGAAGCCAGGCTCATTGAGGTCTACAATTGAGATCCATGAGTGTTTTGATCTCAACTATGGCTGCCAAGTCTTTCAGAATAAAATCTTGTGGTATCCTGACTGAGATTCCCAGTGCTCTGTGGAAAGCTACCCTGGGCCTACATCTCAGGTTCCAAGGGCGACTCTCATGCATGGCCTCCTCAAATCCCAACACAACTCATGGCAATACTTCACTAAGCTCAGTTCCAGGACACAGTGTCTAAAAGGAGTCACACCAGAGTTCAGGCCCAGGAGGACCCAGTAATCTCTTCCAGCTACCACACATATGACCACAATTTAAATCAAAACACTCCCACATGGGCCTCATCTTCTTCTACACAGACACGCATCATAACCTCTGGCTGGAAGTTTCCATGAGGGGTGCAGCCCAAGACAGTGTCCAAAATAAGCTCCATTGCCCCTCATTTGCCAAAAGTCAGGGTGGCCTAAACACCCTTCCTTTGAACCAGGAATGATCAAATAAGCCTGCCTTTAATACTGCTCTGCTTCTCCAATTTGAGGCCTAATGACTGTCAGGTGTAGATTTTCTATGTGATTTGGAGTCATGAGAAAACCCAAGCACCTATGGGCTATCCACTGTAGGGCTTTGAAGAACTCATTTGACCCAAATGATCCCTATTCTCACTTGACGGAAGTCAGGAACTGAAAAGGTCGGGCGAACTTCGGAGGAAAAGACCACCAAGAGACTGTCTCATGCCACAGCAAAGGGTTTATTGGGGGTCCAGCATGCTGAGGCTCAGAGCTCACTTCAGAGGAGCAAAGGACAAAGAGCCCCGAGAACAACTTGAGCAGAGTTTATATACATTCTTTAGAGAGGGCAGGGACTTTACATACATCATAGCCTCCTTTAGAAAATCATCATATACCGCGGGAAAATCAAATAATAACTCTAAAACATGATTAGCACATTCATTGGTGGGAACAGGTTGGGCAGCGGGTGATTGGTCAGCCGTGAGAAGGAGTATACATTTAAACTGATTGGTTGAAGCACTGAGATGTATACGTGCAAATCTGCATGGTTTCTGGGAAAGGGGTGGTTAAGTAACGAGGTGGTCAGGGAAGATTTCAACACACATCTAATGGGAAGATCCGGGAATTGTCTTAAGTGCCACAGGAATTTCAGGTTCTGAGTGCAGCTTGGAAAATGTACAAAACCTGGTTCTTTACGTTTCAATTTCAATTTCTTTTATTCTTTCATTTCCCACCCCTTTTTCTGACTACTTTTAATCTTAAAAGTAATGAATCAAAATTATTGTGGGGTTTCACATTCTATTCCTACCAGTGCAGCATATTTCTGTCTGATTATCATGAGTTTCACCTGCCTAATCTGAGCCTGGAGAAAGGAAACTATGTGGTTAGGCAAACAAGGTCCCACAGTTAGCAACACCATAAGGATGATCAGGGGTCCAGCTAAGTCTGATATTAATGTAGTTACCAGGGGTACTCGGTTAACCATGACTCAAAGCACCCTTGTTGAATCTCCCATTCTCTCTGGCGCTCTTCAAGGTATTTTCTTAATTTACTCATGAATTATTTTGCAACTCCAATATGGTCAGCATAAAAACAACATTCTTCTCTCAGTGCAACACAGAGGCCCTCTCCCTCATCAAGAGGAGGTCTAATCCTCACCTGTTCTGTAAAACAACTTCAGAGAGAGAGGTTAAGGATTCCTGCAAAGCTGTGATGGAGGTCTCTAACGTCTTCAAGTCTTGATTTATTGCTGTTTCTAATTGGGCCATTTGTTGTTAACCACGCATCATAGAAGCTGTTCCCATACCCACTCCTGCAGCAGCTCCTATCCCCAATAGGATGGCTAGAGTAAGGGACAATGGTTCCCCTTGATATCGGGTTGTTTGTCCCCCTAGTAGACCTTCAAATGATTAGGCATTATGATAGAGTACCCTGGAGAGTATCTGCACCATTACACAATAATTTACAGGGCTGTCAAAGACCTGGGCTGAAATACAAGGAGTTCTGACTGTGTGGAGTTCAGTACCATAAAGGTTCCTTTAATTAGTTCCCAGGGGGAGGAGTCAGATGTACTCTGGACTGGGGAAGTAGGCAAAGACGGAATCCAGGAAGTATTAGATGGTAGAGGGGTTCTTGTAGATCTAGGCATGGAAGGTTTAGGAGGCTTAATCCCTGGCTTGAGGGGATTGGGTCCTATTGCTGTGGGATTTTCTTTCTTTTTAAGCCAGACGGTGAACCAGAGACCAAATTCATCACCTGGGCCATAAATATAGAATCGCATTCCCCACGTATTTCCCATAGGCCAGGTTTTTCTGAGGTAGCCCCTTCCTTTGGAAGTGAAAGTTATATTGAGGGGGTAACATAGAGTATTCTTTCCACAGCGAGTTTTTGACACCACTGGGCAAGCAGCACATTTCTTGGGATCAATCCAGGTGTCATTTCATCCTACCGGAATCATACCTTTCTGGGGAGTTTGGGTTCCACCATGCAGCTTTCGTTTGTTCACAACCCCAAGATCTACAATAAAAGTCACTGGGTCCTCCACAGGTTTGGGCCTGTTTTATGACTTTGGAAACCAGGTGGGCACACATAATAGTCAAGACTGGCTAGTTTACACCTGAGCTGGGGGAGATGACATCCACAATTCATGGGTTAAGGTGGTCTATGTTGCCCTAGTTAGGGTTTGAGTGGGATCTGTGTGGGGTCCTCTATGTCAGGGAGATCCCAGTCAGGGAAGCCTATGGCAAGCTGACAAATTTCCGGGTGGAGAGATGGCCACCAAGTCCATAAGGTGGCTGTTTGTGAAATAGATCACACTACTTGCCCATTAGGATTCATTACTTGCCCTTGTTGCTGAGCACGCTGATGGGGATTAGGGCTGCTGGTGGTCATGGGAAGAATCCATAGCCCTACCCACATGACGGACACGCAACTTGAGATGGATACCAGTCTGTAGAAGTTTCCAGCCAGAGTCTGTACAGGGCTCAGGCATGAGATGGGAGGCATTGATCCAGGAAGTGATCCCATCCACTTTCACCACTGTGGGTGTTATAAGCAGCACCTGGTATGGTCCTTTCCAGTGGAGTTCCAGGGATGACACCTGACGCCATCTCACGTAGACGAAGCCTCCCACTTGATATCAATGTGGGGTTCCCTCGTCTCCAGTCTGATAAGCAGAGGCCAAATGTTTCCACAGGTATCGCTGGGTGCTGGGTTTGTTAAAGGGCTTTAAATCTGTCAAGCAAGGGGGTGTGAAAGGAATCATTAAGTCTCATAGTTGGGATTAGGTCCCCTACTGGAGGAAGGGCACCATTGAGAATTTCATAAGAGGTGAGGTTACACAAAGAGGCGGAGGGGGTATTTCTTTCACAAAACAGTGCATAAGGTTGGAGCATAGTCCAATTTTTTATGCCAGTATCCAAGCTTAATTTTGTTAAGTACTCTTTGATGGTTCTATTCATCCTTTCTACCTGTCCTGAGCTATAGGGTCTATAAGCACAATGTAACTTCCAATTAATCCCCAGGGTCCTGGCAAATCCCTTACTTTCCTGGGGCATGAATGCCGGTCCGTTAGCGGACCCTATTACCTTAGACAGGCCGAACCTTGGAAAAATGTCTTCTACGATCTTTTTGACTACCATCTGAGCTGTTTCTTTCTTCATGGGGAAGGCTTCGACCCATCCTGAAAAAGTATCTACAAAGACTAGGAGATATTTAAGTTCATACCTTGCTGGCTTAATTTCAGTAAAGTTCAATTCCCAGAATTGTCCTTGTCTGGTTCCTTGTAAGCGCTTCCCTGCAGGAAGCTTGGATGGGTAAGCATTAACTACTTGGCAGACTTGACAAGCTCTAGTCACCTGCTCAGCTATTTCTTTCCTCTGTGAGTCAGTCAATAATAAGTCCTTTCTCCGGTCCTTTAAGAGTGCCTATATCTTCTCTGAGTCTAAGTGGGTGAGCTGGTGTACGTCTTTGACATAAAGGTGGGCTTTTTGAAATTGTAAACTTGGCTCTGTAGGATCCCAGAGTTCTGTATCTGTCTCCTCAGATGATAAGTTGCCTGAATGTTCCGGTGCGGCCAAGTCTCCTGATTGTTGTTCCCCCTGGTGTGGAAAAAGTTAACACGGTCACTCCATTTAGGGCTGCCAATTAAGCTTCCTCATCTGCCCTTCTTTTTCCAACCGCCAAGGGTTCGTTTCCCTTCTGGTGCCCTGGGCAGTGCACTATAGCTAGTTCCTTAGGGCCCTGCACTGCTGAGAGAAGTTGGAGGATCTCATCTTTGTTCTTTATTTCTTTCCAGGTGGAGGTTAATAACCCCCTTTGATGGGAAATAGCCCCGTGCACATTTGCAGTGGCAAATGCATAGCGGCTATCAGTGTATATGGTGGCCCTTTTGCCTGTTGCTAGTTCCAATACTTTCGTAAGGGCAATCAGTTCTGCTTTTTGGGCTGATGTCAGTTCTGGGAGACCAGAGGAACAGATGACATTAATTTTGCTAACTACTGCTTCTCCAGCCCACCGCTTACCATCTTGGAGGAAGCTGCTGCCATCCATAAACCATACAACTTCAGGGCAAGGCAGTGGCTGATCCTTCAAGTCTCGTCGTATACTGGTTTCCTCTGCCAGTATGTGTTGACACTCATGAGCAACGGGTCTTGATGATTCTTCTGGCAGCAGTGTAGCCGGGTTGAGTGGAGCAGCGGGTCCCAGCGTGATTCTGTCTTTGTCAAGCAAGAGGTTCTGGTAGTGGGTTATTCTAGAGTTTGATAGCCACATCTCTGGAGGCTGACAGATGATGCACTCCAGGGCATGGGGGACTATAATCGTTAGCTTCTGTCCCAACGTTAATTTATCAGCATCTTTTATTAGAAGGGCTGCCGCTGCTATAGCTCTTAAGCAATGGGGCGACCCACTAGCCACTGGGTCCAGTTTATTTGATAAGTATTCTACCGGCCTTTTCCAAGGTCCCAAAGTCTCAGTGAGCACAACCCGTGCTATTCCTTTCTTTTCCTCGATGTAGAGACTGAAGGGTTTTTCTATATCTGGGAGTGCTAAGGCCGGAGCAGATAGCAGCACCTTTTTTCTGACATTATCAAAAGCTTGTTGGTGCTCAGGGGTCCATTGGAAGTGGGCATCCCCCTTTATCAGCGGGTATAAAGGGGCAGCCAGAGACGCGAACCCAGGAATCCATAACCTGCAAAAGCCGGCAGTCCCAAGAAACTCCCTGAGTTGTCTCTTATTAGATGGGGGCAGTATCTGCACAAAGGTTCATTTTGTGGGCTCAGTGAGCCATCCTTTGCCACCCCTAAGAGAATAACCCAGGAAGATTACTTCTTGCTGACAAATTTGGGCCTTTTTGGCAGAAGCCCTATATCCAAGCCGAGCAAGCTTGGAAAATAATGCTTGGGTCCCAGACTCATAGTTCTCTTTGGTGTCGGCTGCCAGTAGCAGACCATCCACATATTGGAGTATGGTGACATCGGGGTGTGCAGTTTTGAAGTCATTGAAGTCCTTGTGGAGGGGTTCATCAAAGAGAGTGGGAGAGTTTTTGAACCCCTGTGGGAGTCTAGTCCAGGTTAGTTGGACAGATGTTCCTTTTTCGGGGTCTATCCACTCAAAAGCAAACAGCAACTGAGTGTCCTTATGTACGGGCAAGCAAAAGTGAGCATCTTTTAAGTCTAGCACAGTGTACCATTCCTGCTCCAGATTCAGAGCGCTAAGCAAATTATATGGATTCGGTACAGTGGGGTGAATGTCCTGCACTCTGTTGTTGATCTCTCTTAGGTATTGAAGCGTCCGGTAGTCCCCAGTTCCTGGCTTTCTTACTGGTAGCAGGGGGATATTCTAGGACAAATGACAGGGCCTTAAGACCCCAAGAGCCAGGTATTTCTGAATATGGGCCCTTATCCCATCCTTAGCTTCTTTGATTAGAGGATATTGTTTAACACTGATTGGAGAGATAGAGGCTTTTAATTCTACTACTATTGGAGGTTGTTATATGGCTAGACCTAACCCAGCAGTTTCTGCCCAGGCATTAGGATAATCTTTTATCCATTTCTGGGGTAGTTTGCCTGTTTGATCAGTCCTAGGAGGCGCGAAGTGTTGATGTTCATCTTCTACGGATGTTGTCAAAGCCATGACTATGGGAGTTTTTACTGAAGGCTTTAGAAACTCCACTTGGGGACCATCAGGGTTAAAGGTTATTCTAGCCCAGAGTTTGGTAAGCAGATCCCAGCCCATCAATGGGGCTGGGCATTCTTGGATTACTTGGAAAGCGTGGTGGACTTTTCCATTTCCTAGGTCCATAGTCCTCTTAGTTGTCCCAGCCCAATATCTACTGCCATTAGTACCTTTAACAGGGGACCATTTATTTGATAGGGGGCCCAGTGGGGTCTTAAAGGTTGATTATACTGCTCCTGTATCCACTTCAAAGTTCACTGGGGTCCCCTCCACTTTAAATGTTACCCTGAGCTCGGAGAGGGGATCCGAGCCCCGACTTTCCTAGTCCTCTTCTAGAGTCAGCACGGCGGACTGGCATCTCTGCTTCTTTCGGGGGCACTCTTTGGCCTAGTGTCCTGTTTTCTTTACAGTAGGCACACTGATCTGAGGCCAGGGGCAGCCATTGGCGGGGGCCCAGGTATCCCTTTCTGACTCCCTGCTTTTTAACTTCTGGCATATTTGGTGCTCTGACCAGAACCTTAGTCAATGCTTTAGTCTGCCTTTTGCTCCTTTCATCCTCCTTTTGTTCCCTTTCCGTCTCTCTCCTCTGTTCCCTTTCCTCCTCAGTTTCTCTCTTATAATATACTTTCTCAGCATCTCTTACTAAATCTCTCAAGGTCTTATCTTGTAATACATCTAGACGTTGTAACTTTCTCTTAATATCTAGGGCAGCCTGCTCGATAAAGGCCATTGCAACAGATGCTTGTTCATCCTCTGCCTGAGGATCAAAAGGAGTATATTTCCTATATGCTTCCATAATTCTCTCCAGAAACATAGAGGGAGACTCATTAGGCCCTTGGATAATCTCTCTTACCTTGGCCAAATTAGTCGGCCCTCTGGCGGCCACTCGGAGACCCGCTATTAGAGTCTGGCGATAAGTGGACAGATGCTACCTACATTTAAAGGTGTTTGGGTGCCAGTTGGATCGGTTCATTGGCCCGTAGGGACGGAGAGGAAGCATCATAGGGGCTTCCGAGTTTTCTATTATCCGTCACCGGCGGGTTCCTTTAGGTGGCCCAGCTTCCTCCAGGGGAGGAGGGGTTGCTGCTGCTGCAGAGAAGTCCCCTGGAGTGCTTGGGTCTGGCCCAATTGCCTCTAGTGGCGGAGAGGCTGAGTCAGCGGCGAGAATATCATCTGGAACGTGTTGGGGGTTGGAGAGCGAGGGTAGAGGATAAGGAGTGGGAGGAGTGTCCAGTCTTGTGACTCAGGGAGAATGGAAGGAAGAGGGGGAGGAGTGGAAGGTTTGAATGATAGGATGCTGGGCGAAGGGGTATATGGCTGTTGATCTGGGTGGCCACGTGGCCCCAGCTGAAAGACAATATCTCTGACTTTTCGGATTAGAGGGAAGTAGAAGGATCCTTCTGGGGGGCCACCTGACTCTGAGAATAGGCCATTCTGAAACACAGAGAATCTGCCAGGTACGGCATTTTACTGAAAAAGAAAGATTCTGGGCCCTTGAGCGGACATCAGTCCAATGATCAAGTGTCAGGGACAGAGAAGTGGAAGTGCTTTGTCCCATAATGAGAGTTACTCAAACAGGGACAGTGAAGACACAAACGCAACACAGACAAAGACAAACAGCAAACGTTTAACATGAGTCCAAGACAAAGATTAGAACTGAGTAACTGCCAAAACCTGATGGGTTAGACAATAAAGACAGCCGGAAAACTCAACATGAGTTCAGAACAATGACCAAAACTGAGTAGCCGGCAAAACCTGATGGGCTGGCGAACCGAATCCTGAAGCAAAATATAAACGAGTTGAAGAAATTAGTATTCCTTGATTTCTCTAGTCCTCTGGAGTGTGCCCCAGGAACGTGGCCTGTAGCTCTGTGACACATCTGTCAGCCACCATCAGAGAGAGCTAATGCTCTTCACTGACAGCCACTTTGCCAATCCATAACCTGAAACCCAAAACCAGAAAGAGGTGCCTTACTTACCCCGAGAGGAGTCCATTGGGGTCTTTTGTCCGCCGCTGCCGGATATCTCACCTGGGGCCTCCAGATGAATAGGTGGGGCGAACGTCAGAGAAAAAGACCACCAAGAGGCTTTCTCATGCAACAGCAAAGGTTTTATTGGGGGTCCAGCATGCTGGGGCTCAGAGCTCACTTTAGAGGAGCAAAGAACAAAGAGCCCTGAGAACAACTTGAGCAGAGTTTATATACATTCCTTAGAGAGGGCAGGGACTTTACATACATGATAGCCTCCTTTAGCAATTCATCATATACCATGGGAAAATCAAATAACAACTCTAAAGCATGATTAGCACTTTCATTTGCGGGAACAATTCGGGCAGGGGGTGATTGGTCAGCCCTAAGAAGGGGTATACATTTAAACTGATTGGTTGAATACCTGAGATGTATACTTGCTGAGCTGCAGGGATTCTGGGAAAGGGTTGTTAAGTAACTAGGTAGTCAGGGAAGATTTCAACACACATCTAATGGGCAGATCCGGGAATTGTCTAAACTGCCACAGGAAAGTGCAGCTTGGAAAGTTTACAAACCTGGTTCTTTACATTTCAATTTCAATTTAAATTTCTTTTATTCTTTCAGAACCTTACAGAGAAAGGCAAGAGGCTTAATCCACAATGACTGCTCTTTTGGCCATTTTGGTTTTGGATGCACACATGGGATCTTTCTTTCGATCCATCTGGTGCTGATAATCTAAGTCACAGCCTCACACAGGGCCAAGAGGCTAATTAAGACACAACCAATTTCAAAGCAATTACTACTCTGAGGTCAGTTACAGAACTCAGTCTCTGAGGAGAATCACACCAGTGTTCAAGGCTAGGTGCACCCAGTCATCTTTTCCAACCACCACATAAATGACCACAATTAAAACCAAAACAATTCCACATGGCCCTCATCTTCTTCCATAGAGTCACTCATCATAACCTCTGGCTGGAGGATTCCTTGAATGGCGCAGCTCAAGAGAGTGTCCAAAATAAGCTTCCTTGCCCCTCATTTGCCTAAACTCAGGGTGGCCTGGACACCCTTCCTGTGAACTAGGATTGATCACATACGTCTGCCGCTAATACTGCTCTACTTCTCCAATTAGAGGCCTACTGACTGTCAGGTATAAATTCCTTATGTGATTTGGATTCATGATTAAACCCAAGCACCTCTGAAGAGCTTGGAAGAACTCATTTGACCCAAAAAATCCCTATACTCCCTTGAAGAAGGTCAGGAACCTAACAGAGGAAGGCAAGAGACATCATCCACAATGACTTATGTTTTTGCCATTTTGGTTTTGGATGCACACATTGGATGTTTCTTTAGATCCATCAGGCGCTGAAAATCTAAGCCATAGCCTCTCACAGGGCCAAGAGGCTGATTCAGACACATGGCTTTCCAAAGCAATTAAGCAAAGAGCCACAGGTGATGCCCATTCATTTCCATTTGAAAACTGTTTCCTTCAGGCTTCACCAAGGGGTGGCCTGAGGCAAAGACCTTCCTGACATTCAGGGCAAAAGATCAATAGGTTAGCAAAAGGCCCAAAACAGGGTTTCTCCACTGAGGCTTTTCTGGTCACACTGATATCTGAGTTTTCTGAGATGCTCCAATTCCCTCCAGCTATCCAGAACATAGCCATGTCGCAGAGTTTGGAGGTGGTACATATTTTGGACACAAAACCATGAACCTATTCTGGAGAGTGGCCAAAATTCAGGAAGAAAACAGAAACTTAGTAAGATAGTAGGTGTTGCCCATCGATAAGGCAACCTGCAGTCCATTACTAAAATGGACAGGATGAATGCTGGGAAGCTTTCTACTAGACAGGACACATCCATTGATGCATTCTCTTTTCTAATGTCTACAACCATGGACACAGTGGGAGACACAGACACAGAAACACTTGCCTTGTCAAAGTTCTTTCTAGAAATAGTGCACTCCAAACCAAACACACCGCCTTTCCTACCTATTCTCAGAACATGAGACAAAACCACAAACTCACACACAAACTCAAAAAGGCACCTCCTTCCCCCAAGTAAGTCTGTGACTATCCAGAGTGTCCTTTGACTGGTGGGCCATTTTATGTTCCCCCGAAAAGGCCAGTCTTGTCTTAGATCTGGTCTCCTTGTCAAACACTGTGAAGTTGTCAGGAGCCTGTTCTGACCACTACATGCTTTCTCAGGGAAGGCCCGTCTTCAGAACTCTCCTCGCATTTGGCCATCCTCACATCAGTAGGTACCAAAAAAGACAGACTCTGTCCTTGGTAAATCCAAACATGTGAGCCCACTGGGACTGAGACTGGGACTGGCTCTGTGTGCCTGGCTTCCTGGATCCCAAATTCAGAGAGTTCCATCACCAAGGAAGTGAGGTAGGTCACTTATTTAATGAGTTCACTGCCTTGGCAACCACTTTGTTATAACAGTTGCTTCCAAGGGTCCCATGAGATGGAGGATACCCTACTTCCTCTGACACTTTCACTAGTTAGAATGGTATATCAACCATATGGAACCAGAAACAGCTCTCCACATTGTCCTGGTTTGGTCCATATTCTCTCCATTAAAAATAGAGAGGCTGATTCAGACACAACCCTTCATCCTGACAAGGTTGTTTGCCATGGAAGATGACTTTTGCTCTCTCAGGTCCTACATAGCTGCCTAATACTTCTCCAGGGATCATTTCTGCTTGGACCATTGAGTTTCTAAGCAGGTGGAAGATCCCCTACATTCCTGTATTGTAAGACAAACTCTGTCCCTGCTCTTCTGTAAAGGTAGATTGAGGGAAGAGTGTATGGTTAGGGTTAATAACAGGTTCGATTTTGGTGAGGAGTCATTCTGTTGGATGAATAATGGTATTGGGAACCTGCGATATTTACAAGAATATATAGGTAAAATATAAGTATGGAAACAGAAATCTAGGTATGATTTGAAGCCCAGAAAGACATTGGGACCTTCATTGGGATACTTAGCTTTGAATTATGTTCTGCACAGATGTCTCAGATAAATCGATATACAATGTTATAGGACCTTGTACCTTGGATGATTGAATGTCGAAGAGAACATCCAGGATAAAAGGGATAGTTGGTAGTATTAGGAAGACAGTTTGTACGTTTAAAAAGAAGAGTGAGTATAAGTTTTGGACCAAAAATTCTTTAGCAATAGGGTTTCGGGTAGAGAGTGAATATGAATGTCAGAACGTGTGAAGAATCAGTCACAATGATGAACTGGGGAAAATATGTAGGAAAGCAGATATCCATAGAGACATTAGGAAATCATGCAAAGTGTAAAGTGAGTGATTGGATTAGACATTTTCAATATGATTGAGTTTCAATATATAATCTTAGGAAAAAACAAATATGTAGTCCCCAAAAAGATTGACAAGTGGGAGCATTAGGCAGCCTGGACATGGATGTTTTTAGTAATCCATGTTCATTTTCCATTTAGACTTTGGTACAATCATAAGTGTGATGTTTGCATTTTCTGACCAGAATATTACTGTGATAAAATGTATATGTGGATCAGGTAACATGAGTATTTCTTCCACCATTTCTTGGAGCCATATTTTGAAGATGTATAAATTAGTATTGTGGGTAAAAATAGATGTACCCTGTGTCTATGAATATAGAGATAATGCATGAATAGAGCGTAGTGTGAATAAATAATATTACTTGTTCCAACTTTAAATAATGGATTAAATTGATATCTAAAAATATTCAGGAAATCTTATATTGATATACATACATTCATTTCAACCAGTAATACATCTAATGGTAATATTAGGGTTGTGGTTTATCCTGAAGTGTGTGTGAGTTTTGCTTCAAACTGATTATGGAAATCAAATATAATATTTTTGGAAAGAAGTCTCATGAAAAGACCAGTCAAGAAACATGGAGGAATACTTGTGTTCTGAAGCAGGAAGTGATTGACATTGAAACAAATGTCTAAAAATTTGTGAACTTGTGGATAAAATATATATCCTACGATGTGCATAAACTGCAGAAATAGTAATGTACCATTGTTGAATAAAAATGAACGTCAAATTATATGTCATGTCCCATAGGAGTCTACTTGCGTTGATATTAAACTGGGTCAGTTACTCTAGAAATATTAGCATTTGTGTGCAGCTTTCACTGAAGTCAGTTTTCAGTACTAGGAAACAAATATATATTTCAAGTTGATGAATAATTCTGAGAATAATCTTGTGAAAAATCGATTATAAATCTAAATGCATCAACATGAATAAATTTAGGGAGTATATATAAGACACATATATTTCATATTTTGAAAAATCTGGAGAGTATATATATATATATATATATATATATATATATATACACAAAACATACACACAGACTATAAAAAGTAGCAATACATATGCTAATCGAAATTCATCATTAAATATATATAATTCACATATGCAAAAATAATTATTTTACTGAACATGGATTTTTGTATAATGTTTTTCTATTAGGAAGCTCACCCATAGGTTGAATTTTCAGTTTCAACAGCGTTTAGGAGGAGGGATCTCTTCTCACAATTTGTATCTTCCAAGTCAGACAAAACAAAAAAATTAACCTGTGATACCAGGTAGGATTCTATATGTGCATATAAATATACATGTGCTGAATAGTCTATAGAGAAAGGGAGACAGGAATTCACATATTAGTTAATTTTAAAAACACATGGAGAATTATTTTAACCAAAAATTGACTAGATTTATAACACCTACCCTTTATCATGTAAAAGGCAAGTCCAAATATACACCATGCCTCCACTGAACTGCATGTATTTCTATTTTGTTTTGGTTATTTTTCCTCCATCATATTAGGATTAGTAGTCAGAGTCTAGTAGGGTATGGGTTAGTGTCATGGTTTCAGTATTTTGATTGGAAAATAAGAAAATGAATCCAATGTGTATGCAAATATGTGCCACACAAAAATATTCCCACTCTCATCCAGAACAATGAATTGCCATTACCTTCACCCCAAATAAGACACAATTAGAGGAGAAGAGTTAGAAAATCTGTGAATACATATATGGAATGGAACATAATCAGGAGTTCACAACCTTGGAGGTGGTAGAGGAGTTTCCAAAAGTTAGGGTCAGGGTAAACACTCCACAAACATGGAGCTCTGCTGGCCTAAAAACTTCTTGAGAAACTGTCTCTGAGTTCGGGCACTTGAAATATATGTTGTTGTCAGGAGCTTTAGCTTCATTTGTAGTGAGACCATCAAAGATGGGTCTGCATCTATGTGACCTGGAGAACATGGTTTCTTTTTTTTTAATGAACATAAGGGAGCAGTGCTGAATTCTCTCTTTGTAGGTAAACTGTGGCCACTCGGGTCTAAGTGTCTCCCCATGTGGACTGTGAAGCCATTTGGTCATCCTCCACTTTTTGTGGTGTTTCTTGTTGCTGCACTGGGAGTATGGTATTTACTTAACGAAATACAATGAGTTCAACTGGGACAAAATGCTAGAGTGAGTTCTGTCATGTGTGGTGGGTCAGGTTCTCCAGGAGAATGCACCAACAAGTCTTCTATCCAACATAGCTTGTCCCCTTGACCATAGCAACCTGTTTCTTAAAATTGACGTTAAACCTCTCCATATAACGAGATGCCTTTACATATAAGGGTCTGCTGGCTACACTATTTCAGTCACAAGCCATTTGGAAGCCAATGGAAGATCCACATGACCCCACCACAGATATTTTATCACACATCTGCACACCACTGCTCTAGGCCCACTACTCAGCAGGCTCCAACTTACTGGCATCTCTGTTCTACACCATTTTCATAAAACCAAGTCAATTAAGCCACTGTCTGGTACACTCATGATCAGAAACAGGACATCCAAAGATTCTCCAGTGCCACCTGGTCATAGGAATTTCAAATATATCATGGTATTTATCTGAGATTAGGAAGATAGACGGTAGGATTAAAAAGAAGGGTGAGTAAAGGATTTGGACATTAAGTTCTGCTTCTCCAATTTGACGCGTATTGTCATGCATGGGCGACTCTCATGCCTGGCCTTCGAAAATCCCAACACAATTCATAGCAATACATCTCTAAGGTCATTTCCAAAACTCCGTTTCTAAGGGGAATCACACCAGAGTTCAAGCCCAGGTGGACCCATTCATCTCTTCCAACCGCCACACAAGTGACCACAATTAAAAACAAAACACTCCCACATGGCCCTCATTTTCTTCCATGTAGACACTCATCATAATCCCTTGCTAGAGGTTTCCATGAGGGACACAGTCCAAGACAGTGTCCAAAATAAGCTCCCTTCCCCCTCATTTGCCTAAAGTCAGGGTGGCCTGGGCACCCTTCCTGTGAACCAGGAGTGATCAAATAGGACTGCCATTAATGCTGCTCTGCTTCTCGAATTTGAGGCCTACTGACTGTGGGGTTTAGATACTTTATGTGAATTGGAGTCATGAGAAAACCCAAGAATCTCTGGGCTTCCCTCTGCAGGGCTTTGAAGAACCCATTTGAGTGAGTCTAGGAGTTGGACCAAAAGTTCTTTAGCAATAAGGTTTTGGTGAGAGAGTAAATGTAAATGTCAGCACATTTGAAGGGCCATTCCCAATGATGAACTGGAGAAAAGGTATTTGAAAGCAGATATCAATGGAGACATTAGGAAATCAGGCAAAGTACAAAGTGAGTGGTAGGATAAGACATTATTAACAGGGTTGAGTTTGAATATATAATCTTAGGAAGAAACAGATATGTAGTCACCAATAGGAATAATATTTGAGAGCATTAGGGAACCAGGACATGGATGTTGTTAGTAATACATGCTCACATTCAATTTAGGCTTTGGTACAGTCATAAGTGTGACCCTTGCATTTTGTGTCAGGAATATTACTGTGATGAAATGTATATGTATATCAGGTGACTAGAGTATTTTTTTCCACCATTTCTGAAAGCAATATTTTAAAGACTTATAAATTAGTATTGGGGATACAAATACATAGACCCTGGGTCTATGAATATAGAGATGATGCCTTAATAGACCATACTGTGAATAAATAATATAACAGGTTCCACTTTTAATATTGGATTGAATTGATATCTGAAAATACATAAGAAATTTTATGTTGATATACAATCATTCATTCCAAACAGTTATACATCTAATGGTAATAATAGAGTTATGGTTTATCATGATGGGTGTGTGAGTTTGCCCCAAAAGTGATTATGGAAATCGAAAACAATGTGTTCAGAAAGAAGTCTCATGAAAAAACCAGTCAAGAAAGCTGGAGGAATACATGTGTTCTGAAGCAGGAAGTGATTGAAAGTGAAACAAATGCCTATAAATTTGCTAAATTGTGGAAGAAATATATATCGTATGATGTGCATAAAATGAAGAAAACTAATATACCAGTGTTGAATAAAAATGAACGTCAAAATAGACATCATGGAACATAGGAATCTACTTGCACCGATGTTAAACTGGGTAAGTTACTGTAGAAATATTAGCATTTGTATATACCATTCACTGAATTTAGTTTTCAGTACTAGGAAACAGATATGTAGTTCAGGTGGATGAATATTTCTGAGAATAATCTTGTGAAAAGTTGATTAGAAATCCAAATATATGAACATTAATGAATTTAGGAGTGTATAATAAGACACATATATTTTACATTTTGAAAAATCTGGAGAATATATATATATATACACACACACACAAAACCCACACAGAGCAATTAAAAAGTAGCAATATATATGCCAATCAAAATTCATCGTGAAATTTATATGATCCACATATCCAAAAATATTTATTTTACTGAACATGGATTTATATATAATGTTGTTCACCTAGGAAGCTCCCCCATAGGTTGAATTTTCTGTTCCACAATTTGTATCTGTCAAGTTGGCCACCTCACAAGTATGTACGTGTGATACCAGGTAGGATTCAATATGTGCATATACAAATACATGTGCTTAATAGGCTACAGAGAAAGGGAGACAGGAATTCACATATTTGTTAACTTTAAAAACACACGGAGAACTACTTCAATTAAAAATTGACTAGATTTATAACTCCAAACCTATGTATTGCAAAAGGCAAGCCCAACTATACACCACCCCTCCTCTGAACTGCTTGTATTTCTATTCTGTTTGAGTTATTTTTCTCCATCACATTAGGATTAGTAGTCAGAGTCTAGCAAGCTATGGGTTAGTGTCAGGGAATCAGTATTTCGAATGGAAAATTGGAAAATGAACACAATGTGTATGCAAATATGTGCTACACAAAAATCTTCTTATTCTCTTCCAGAAAAATTTATTGTAATTAACTCCGCCCCAAGTAATACAGAATTAGAGAAGAAGAGTTAGAAAATCTGTGAATACATATCTGGAATGGAATATGCTCAGGAGTTCACAACCTTGGAGGTGTTAGAGGAGTTTCCCAAAGTAAGGGACACAGTAAACATTTCTCAAATGTGGAGCTCTGGTGCCCTAAAGACTTCTTGGGAAACTGCCTATGTGGTTGGGCACTTGAAATATATATTGTTTTCAGGAGCTTTTGATTTCTTTCTAGTGAGACCATCAAAGCTGGGTCTGCATCTATGTGACCTGGAGGACATGGATTCTTATTTTCCAATGTACATGAGGTAGCAGTGCGGAATTCTCTCTTTGTAGGTAAACTGTGGCCATTGTGGGCTAAGTGTCTCCCTGGGGGACTGTGAAGCCATTTGGTCATCCTCCAATTTTCATGGTGTTTCTTGCTGCTGCACTGGGACTTTGGTATTTGCTTCACGATATACAAGGAGTTCAAATGGGACACAGTGGTGGAGGAAGTTCTGTCTTGTGCGGTGGGTCAGGGTTCTCAGGAGAATGCACCAAGCAGGCTTCTATCCCTCATAGCTTGCCCCCTTGTCCATAGAAACCTGGTTCTGAACATTGCCCTGAAACCTCTCCATATAACAATATGCCATTTCATTGAACATTCTGCTGGCTGCACCATGTCAGTCACAAGCAATTTGGAAGCTAATGGCAGATTGACATGGCCTCACAAAGATGTTTTATCATACACCTTCCCACCTCTGCTCTAGGCCCACCACTCAGTAGGCTCCAACTTACTGGTATCTCTGTTCTACACCATTTTTATGAATCCCAGTCAATCAAGGCACTGCCTGATAGATTCATGAATGATGTAGGACATCCAAATGTTCCCAGTGCGACCAGGTCATGGGAAATTCAAAAATTTCATGGTATTTATCTAGGCATTTTTCAAGGATGAAGTTGGAGGCACTGTGGGTTTTAATTCATTCGGGAACCATTAAATGGTGAGGATGCTCATTTCAATGAACGCTATCGAGAACTCTCACAGGCAAGACTTTCCAAAGAGTGGCCAAAAGGTCACATGAAGCCAGGCTCATTGAGGTCTACAATGTGAGGTCCATGTTTGTTTTGATTCTCAACTATGGCTGACATGCCTTTAAGAATAAAATCATGTGATATCCTGGCTGAGATTCCCAGTGCTCTGTGGAAAGGTACCCTGGGCCTATATCTCAGTTTCCATGGGCGACTCTCATGCGTGTCCTCCTAAAATCCCAACACAAGTCATGGCAATACTTCTCTGAGGTCAGTTTCAGAACTCACTCTCTAAGGGGAATCACGCCACTGTTCAAGCCCAGGTGGACCCAGTCACCTCTTCCAACCGCCACACAAATGAAAACAATTGAAACCAAAAAAAATCCCACATGGCCATCATTTTATTTCATATAGACACTGAACATAACCTCTTGCTAGAGGTTTCCATGAGGAGCACAGTACAAGACAGTATCCAAAATAAGCTCCCTTGCCCCTCGTTTGCCTAAAGTTTGAGTGGCCTGGACACCCTTCCTGTGAAACAGGAGTGATCCAATAGGCCTGCATTTAATACTGCTCCACTTCTCCAATTTGAGGCCTACTGACTGTGGGATTTAGATTATTTATGTGTATTGGAGTCATGATAAAACCCAAGCACCAATGGGCTAGCCTCTGCAGGGCTTTAAAGAACTCATTAGACCCAAAGGATCCTTATTCTCACTTGATGGAGGTCAGGAAACTTACAGAGAAAGACAAGAGAATTCACCCACAATGACTGCTCTTTTGGCCATTTTGGTGTTGGATGCATACATGGGATCTTTCTTTACATCCATCAGGTGCTGACAATCTAAGCCACAGCCTCACACTGGGCCAAGAGCCTGATTCAGACACATCCCTTTCCAAAGCAATTAAGCAAAGAGACACAGGTGATGCCCATTCATTTCCATTTGAAAACGGTTTTCTTCAGGCTTCACAAACGGGTTGGCCTGAGGCAAAGTCCTTCCTGACTCAGGGGAAAAGAACAATTGTTAAGCAAAAGGCCCAACCACGGTTTCTCCACTGAGATGTTAGTAGTCACACTGATATCTGAGTTTTCTGAGATGCTCGCCATTCCCTTCAGCTATCCAGTATATGGCCATGTGACAGAGCTTGGTGGTGGTACATATCTTGGACACAAAACCATGAGCCTATTCTGGAGAGTGGCCAGAATTCAGGAAGAAAACTGGAACTTAGGAAGATAGCAGGTGTTACCCATTGATTATGCAAGCCCTGGTCCATTCATTAATTGGGCAGGATGAATGCTCGGAAGCTTTCTAATAGACAGGACACATCCATTGATGCATTCTTTTTTTCTAATGTCTACAACCACGGACACAGTGAGATACACAGACATAGAAACACACGCCCTGTGAAACGACTTAGTAGAAACATTTCACTCCAAACCTCAAAACCGTCTTTCCTACCTATTCTCAGAACATGAGACAAAACCACAAACCCACACCAACACCCAAAAAGGCACCTGCTTCCCTCAAGTAGGTCTGTGACTATACAGAGTGTCCTCTGACTTCTGGACCATACTATGTTCTCCCAAAATGGCCTGTCCTTTATCAGATCTGGTCTCCTTGGTCAACTCTGTGAAGTTGTCAGGAGCTAGTGGTGAGCCACTACCTGCTTTCTCAGGAATGGCCCCTCTTCAGAGCTTTTCTGGTATTTGGCCATTCTCACATCAGTAGGTACCAAGAAAGATTAACTCTGTCCTTGGTAAATCCAAACAAGTGAGCCCACAGGGACTGTGACTGAGACTGGCTTGGATGCCTGGCTTCCTGGATCCCATGTTCAGAGAGCTCCATCACCACGGAAGTGAGGTGAGGTCACTTCCTTCAGGAACTGAATGAGTTCACTGGCTTGGCAACCACTTTGTCCTAACAGTTGCTTCCAAGGGTCACATGAGATGGTGGCTGCCCCAACTTCCTGTGACACTTTCACAAGTTAGATTGGTATATCAACCATAGGAACCTGGGAACAGCTCTCCACAGAGGCCTGGTTTGTTCCATCTTCTCTACATTAGGACGAGAGAGGCTGATTTGGACACAACCCTTCATCCTGGCCAGGTTGTTTGTCATGTAAGATGACTTTTACTCTCCCAGGTCCTTCATAGCTGCCTACATCTTCTCCAGAGGACATTTCTGCATGGACCTTTGAGGTTCTCAGCAGGTGGAAGATCCACTACATTCCTGTATTGTAAGACTAACTCTGTCCCTCCTCTCTGTAATGTTAGATTGAGGGGAAAGTGTACGGTTAGTGTTAATAACATTTTCGATTTGGTTAGGAATCATTCTGCTGGATGAATAATGGTATTGGGAACCTGTGATATGTATGAGAATATATAGGTGAAATACATGTATGAAAACAGAAATCTAGGTAAGTTTTGAAGCCCAGAAGAGAATTGGGCCCTTGATTGGGATACTTAGCTTTGAATTAGGTTCTGCACAGATGTGTCAGATTAATCAATATTCAATGGCCTAGGACCTTGTACCTTGGATGATTGAATGTAGAAGAGAACATCCAGTCAAAAAGGGATAGTCGGTAGTTAAAGGTTAATAAAATAGGACTTGTCACTTCCTGTTTCTCTGTATGCTTAACAAAACACTTTTGAAATCTTGAGAACTCTTTGCTAATCTTGTTCCCAGAATGTGCTCTCCCCAACTGCCAAACTGCAGAATGTACACCCTCACCCGTGTGCACACACACTGCCCACTCACCCGGACCCATCAATAAACTTTCCTCCCTGCCCTCTCCAAGAAAATTATATAAACTCTGCTTAAGGTGTTCTCAGGGCTCTCATCTCTTTTCAATTGAGCTCTGAGCCCCAGCATGCTGGACCCCCAATAAACCCTTTGCTGTTGCATGTGACAATCTCTTTGTGGTCTCTTCCTCCAAGGCTTGCCCGACCTTTTCATATGGAGGTTCCACTGAAATCCAGCAGCGGCGAATGTGAGACCCCATGTGTCGTGGCTTTCACTATTTGTGTATCTTTCATTATGGGACAGAGCACTTCAATGCCTCTGTCCCTGACCATTGATCACTGGCCCAAAGTCCACATAAGGGCTCAGAATCTTTTTTATTTAGTAAAACACTGGACCTGGAAGACGCTCTGTGCCTCAGAATGACCCACCTTTCGAGTCGGATAGCCTCTAGAAGGATCTTTCTACTTCCCACTAATTTAAAAAGTTAGAGATATTGTCTTTTAGCCAGGGCCACATAGCCATCTGGATCATTCCGCCATATATCTTAACTTTGCAGGACCTCTGCAAATCTCCTCCTCCATGGGTGAAGCCTTTCCTTACCGCTGCCCCTGCTCCTACTCCTTCCCCCATGATCTCTCAAACCCTCTGCTCTTCTTCCTTCTCCACCCTCTGTTCTCCCTGAGTCACAAGATTTGACTCTACTGGATTCTCCTCCCCCTCCTTATCCCCTGCCCTCTTCCCCCAATCCCCAACACCCTCTAAGTGATTCCCCTGCTGCTGACTCAGCCTCTCTGCAATTGGAGGAGCACAGCACCCTCCAGATAGCTCCCCAGTGGCACACACAGCCCTTCCTTCCCTTGAGGAAGCTGGCCCGGCTATAGGAACTCGCCAGCAGTGAATAGTTGAAAACACTGGAACTCCCATGATGCTCCCCCTCCATCCCTATGGGCCAAAGATTGACGACGGCCATGGGGGAAAAAATGCAAGCCTACCAGTTTTGGCCATTCTCCTCTTCAGACGTACATAATTGGAAATATAACAATCCCCCTTTTTCTGAGCACCCCACCTGGCACACAGGTCTGGTTGAGTCATTGATGTTTTCACACTAGCCTACTTGAGATGACTGCCAACAACTCATAGGGACTGTCTTCATGACAGGGGATCAAAATAGAATACTCCTGGAAGCTGGAAAAAAATATCCTCTGACCAGATGCGTGACTGACACAACTTCCCAAGATAATCAAAGCCAGCTTTCCTTTGAACCAACCCAACTGTGGCCCCCAAATCTTTGAAGGTAGGGAGCATCTGTTCACTTATCACCGGGCTCTAATAGTGGGTTTCCGTGCGGCCGCTAGGCGACCAACTAATTAGGCCAAGGTAAGAGAGATTATTCAAGGGCCTGAAGAACCTCTCTCTATGTTTCTAGAGAGAATTATGGAGGCATATAGAAGATACACTCCTTTCAATCCTCAGGCAGAGGATCAAAATTCATCTGTCACAATGGCCTTTATTGGGCAAGCTGCCCCGGATATTAAAAGAAAGTTAAAATGCTTAGATGGATTACAAGATATGACTTTGAGAGATTTAGTCAGAGAAGCTGAGAAGATATACTTTAAGAGAGAAACTGAGGAAGAGAAGGGAACAAAGGGAGGATAAAAGAAACAAAAGACAGACTAAGGCGCTGACTAAGGTCCTGGTCACAACAACAAATAGGCCAGAAATTAAGAAACAGGGAGACAGGAAGGGATACCTGGGCCCACGCCAGAGGCCACTCCTTGCCTCAGATCACTGTGCCTACTGTAAAAAAAAGGACACTGGGCCAAAGAGTTCCCTAGAAAGAGACAGCCACTCCTGCCAGCCATTCTGACTCTTGAGGATGACTCCAAAAGTCGGGGCTAACATCCCCTCCCGGAGCTCAGGGTAACTTTTGAAGTGTAGGGGACCCCAGTAAACTTTGAAGTGGATACAGGGGCAATATACTCAGCCCTCAAGGCCCCATTGGGCCATCTATCAAATAAAAGGTCTCTAGTTCAAGGGGCAAATGGCAGTAAGTATCGGGCTTGGACAACTAAGAGGACCATAGACCTGGGAAAAGGAAAATCCATCAATCCTTCCTAGTAATCACAGAATGCCTGGCCCCATTGATGGGCAGAGATCTGCTCACCAAGCTCTGGGCCAAAATAACTTTTAACCCTGAAGGCAACCAAGTGGGATTTCTAAATCCTTCAGTAAAAACTCCTATAGTCATGGCTCTAACTATGTCAGTAGAAAATGTACATCAACTCACTCAACTTTGTTCAAAGAAACTGCAGGCATTCCTGAAGGATCAAGAACAGAGTTTTCCACTGACCAAATCACAGCAAAAGGACTGAATGGGTAACAAAAGCCTGTCGGGTCCATCAATTGGTTTATGCTTACCCTTCCAAGCTTCCTGGAGGAAAGCACCTAGGAGGAAAAAGACCAGGACAATTCTGGGAAGTGAACTTTACTGAAATTAAGCATGCAAGGTATGGACTTAAATATCTCCTAGTCTTTGTAGATACATTTTCAGGATGGATTAAAGCCTTCCCCACCAAAAAAAAAGAAAGAAAGAAAGAAAGAAAGAAAGAAAGAAAGAAAGAAAGAAAGAAAGAAAGAAAGAAAGAAAGAAAAAGAAAGAAAGAAAGAAACAGCACAAATGGTGGTCAAGAAGATCCTGGAAGATTTTTTTCCAAGATACGACCTGCCTAAGGTAACAGAGTCTGATAATGGACCTGCATTCATGACCCAGGTACGTTAGGGGTTAGCCAGTACCCTGGGGATTACATTGTGCTTATAGACCACAGAGTGCAGGACAGGTAGAATGAATGAATAGAACCATTAAAGAGACCTTAATGAAATTAAGCTTAGAGACCGACATAAAAGATTGGACAATGCTTCTGCCTTATGCAATGTTTCATGCAAGAAATTCTCTCTCTGTTTCTTTGTGTAACCTCACCCACTATGAAATTCCCTATGGGGCCCCTATTCCAGTAAGGGACCTAACCCCAACTCTAAGACCTAACGATCCCTTCCACACCACCATGCTTGACAAACTTACAGCTGTTGAAAGAACTCAGCGATACCTGTGAAAACAGCTGGCCACTGCCTACCAACCTGGAGATGAGGGGACTCCACATCAATATCAAGTAGGAGACTTTGTCTATGTAAGACAACATCAGGTGTCATCCCTGGAACCCCACTGGAAAGGACCATACCAGGTTCTACTTATAACACCTACAGTGGTAAAGGTAGACAGAATCACTTCCTGGATCCTGGCCTCTCATCTCAAGCCTGCACCCTGTCCAGACTCTGCCTGGAAACTGGAAGAGACTGGTAACCCTTTCAAATTGTGTATTCGCCAGGTGGATGAAGCTATAGAGTCTCTCCTTGACCACCAGTAGTTCTAACCCTCATCAGCCCTTTCAGCAGCAATGGCTGATCACAAATCATACTGGAGAAGAAGTATAATCTATCTCACATATAGCCCACTTTGGGACCTGGTGGCCATTTCTCCACCCAGACATTTGTTAGCTGGCTATAGGTCTTTCCTATTAGGATATCCCTGATGAAGAGGATACCACTAAAATTCCATTAAATACCTTTTGTACCATAAATAATGGAAACAAACATTATGGATGTCGGGACAGGTAAGCCAGGTGCAGGTTGGCTAGCCTAGATTACTATGTTTGCCCGGCAGACAATCAAAGCCACAAACAGCAACAGGTGTGTGGAGGAAAAGCCAATTTCTTCTGTAAGTCATGGGGATGTGAGCATACAGGGGCTTCCTGATGGAACCCGAACTCCTCATCAAATTCTGTACACAGCATTGGCCATATGACCAATTAGATAACCAAAACCCATGGCCCCCAGAGGGGTCTCTAGATCCTCAAATACTGTGTGACCTTTTTAACTTCTGCAAGTGCTCAAAAGGGTAAAAGGAGATTCCCCTATGTGGAGGCCTTTTCCCTCCTTCGCTCACATCCTGAACTATGCTTCTCCAATAGATCCTCACCCTCAGCCTTCATCTCCAGACTATCTGCTGTCACTCCAAACTCAGCAACCTGATTTCTTCCCTTCAATTACTAGATCAAAAACCCAAACCAACACCGGTTCTCAGACCATTGCCCCCTGGCTGAGAAGCAGGTACTGAGGTACCCCTCCACCGACTCACTCCTCTCTTCTCTTGTCACTGCCCGCACTGGGTCCCACCAGGTCCTCTTTCCAGCTAACCCATAGCTCAAACCAGCTGAGGAGAGCCCTCAGACCCTTATCCAAATGTAATGAAAATGGCCTTTAAAGTTGCTCTTTCATCACTGAAAACAGGTTACTAAAAATTTAAAGTCCCTCACAGGCTTTGTGGATACTCACTCCCTTCTTCCCCTCTGCTCTACCTGTTCTACTGCTCAAGTTTTGTTGCTAGGAATATCCCAAACCCCTTTCCCATTATTCTTTTACATCTCTCCTTTCTCATTCTCAGATCCATGAAGCTGCTCTAAGCCCCGACTTCTCTGTCTCCCCCCTCTGTACCAGGCCCACAAAAAAGTTTTCACTGACCTTCTCCAGGAATCTTCACCATGGCTGACTTTAGGACTTTCAGCAAAAAAGTCCCTATAAACGATTTCAGTGTAGATAACCTTCCTCATTTAATGTTGCCCTGTTCCACTTGGCCACTGGCTAAAAATAATCAGCACTCCTAAGCTAGACACCCCCTTACTAGTTTTTCACAAAATATGTGAACAATTCCTCTGGCCTTGAACTGGGGCTTCACAGAGATGGCAACATTTCTAAGATAAAGAAGTTACCATCTGGGCTCCATGGTAACAGCTGGCAGGGGGAAAAAAAGAAAGGGAAGTAAAAGCTCTCCCCCACCCAGTTGTCCTTGAAAAGTTAACTTGCCCAGAACAGAGGAAAAAAAAAAACAGAAACAAAAACAGCTTTTTGTGAACTTCTGCAGAGTGTGATCTTCTTAGCCACTTCTCTTACATGTTGGGTACAAAATTCTGAAACTACCTAAACTTGGAATTCAGAAGATTAATTGATTACAACCGAAGCAATGCCCTCTGAATCTGGGTGCAACCAAATAGGACTGTTTCACTGTCTTTGGTGCTATCTTAGGTGCCTTGCCTTGTCCGTCCCTACAACAGTATAATTCTATATACTAAAACATTGTTGATGTTTTCATGAGATGAAAAACGGATGTGATTAATTGTGTAATGGTGCATATGTTACCCAGAATGCTCTATCATGACGCAGGTTCATTTGAAGATCGAATAGGTGGGACATACAACCCGGTTTCACTGGGAAAATATGTCCCTCACTTTAGCCATCCTATAAAGAATAGGAGTTGCCACAAGGGTGGGCACAGGAACCACTGCCCTGGTCCATGGGACACAACAAATGACCCAGTTAGAAGCAGAAATAGACCAAAACTTAAATATATTAGAAACCTCCATAACAGCTTTGCAGGAATCTTTAACCTCTCTCTCTGAAGTTCTTTTACAGAACAGTTGAGGGTTGGACCTCCTCTTCATGAGTGAAAGGGACCTTTGTGCTGCATTGAGGGAGGAATGTTGTGTGAAGTTGTCAGAAGCCAGTGGTGAGCTACTACCTGCTTTATCAGGAAAGGCCCCTCTTCTTAGCTTTCCTGTCTTTTGGCCATCCTCACATCAGTAGGTACCAAGAAAGACAGACTCTGTCCTTGGTAAATCCAAAAAAAGTGAGACCACTGGGACTGGGACTGGGACTGGTTGTGCTTGCCTGGCTTTCTGAATCCCACGTTTAGAGAGTTCCATCACCCAGGACGTTATGTGAGGTAACCTCAATCAGGAAGTGAATGAAGTCACTGCCTTGGCAACCACTTTGTCCTAAGAGTTGCTTCCAAGGGTCCCATGAGATGGAGGGTGCCCCTACTTCCTGTGACATTTTCACACGTTGGAATGGTATATCAACCATAGGCACCCGAGAACAGCTCTCCACACAGGCCTGGTTTGGTCAATCTTCTCTACATTAAGATGAAAGAGGCTGATAAAGACACATCCCTTCATTCTGACCAGGTTGTTTACCATGGAAGTTGAGTTTTCCTCCCTCAGGTCCTTCATAGCTGCCTACAACTTCTCCAGGGTATCATTTCTGCATGGTCCTTTGAGGATCTCAGCAGGTTGAAGATCCCCTACATTCCTGTAGTGTAAGACCAACTTTTTCCCTGCTATTCTGTAAAGTTACATTGAGGGAACAGTGTATGGTTAGGGTAATAACAGGTTTTATTTGGGATAGGAATCATTCTGCTGGATGAATAATGGTATTGGGAACCTGTGATATTTACAAGAATATATAGGTGAAATATAAGTATAAAAACAGAAATCTAGGTAAGATTTGAAGCCCAGAAGAGCATTGGGCCCTTGATTGGGATACTTAGCTTTTAAATATCTTCTAAACAGATGTCTCAGATAAATCGATATACAATGGCATAGGACCTTGAAAATTGGATGATTGAATGTAGAAGAAAACATCCACTCATATAGGCATAGTTGGTAGGATTAGGAAGACAGTCAGTAGGTTTAGGAAGAAAAGTGAGTATAGGATTTGGACAAAAAGTTCTTTAGCAATAGGGTTTGCGGTAGAGAGTGAATGTAAATGTCACCACATGTGAAGAGTCAGACACAATGATGAACTGGGGAAAATATATGGGGAAGCAGATATCAATGGAGATATTAAGAAATCAGGCAAAGTATAAATTGAGTGATAGGATTAGACATTTTCAACAGGGTAGAGGTTGAGTATAAAATCTTAGAAAGAATCAAATATTTAGTCACCAATAGGATTGACATTTGAGAGAATTAGGCAATCTGGACATGGATATTGTTAGTAATCCATGCACACTTTCCATTTAGGCTTTGGCACAGTCATAAGTGTGAACTTTGCATTTTGTTTCCAGAATATTACTGTGATAAAGTGCATATGTAGATCAGGTGACATCAGTATTTCTTCCACCATTTCTGTGGGCAATATTTTGAAGGTGTATAAATTAGTATACGGTGTACAAATAGGTGTTCCCTGTGTCTAGGAATATAGATAAAATGAATGAATAGACCATACTGTGAATAAATAATATTACTGGTTCCAACTTTAAATATTGGATTGAATTGATATTTACAAATTTACAGGAAATCTTATATTGAGATACATACATTCATTACAACCATTTATACATCTAATGGTAATATTAGGTTTATGGTTTATCATGAAGAGTGTGTGAGTTTTGCTTTAAAAGTGATTATTGAAATCTAAAATAAAATGAAGTATCATGAAAAGACCAGTCAAAAAACATAGAGGAATACTTGTGTACTGAAGCAAGAAGTGATTAAAAGTGAAACAAAAGCCTATCAATTTGCAAAATTGTGAATGAAATATATATCCTATGATGTGCATAAACTGAAGAAATAGTCATGTAACAGTGTTGAATAAAAATGAAGGTCAAAATACACATCATGTCCCATAGGAATCTACTTGCATTGATGTTAAAGTGGGTCTGTTACTGTAGAAAAATTAGGACTTCTATGCACCATTCACTGAATTTTGATTTCAGTACTAGGATACAATATGTATTTAAGGTGGATGAATATTTCTGAAAATAACTTTGTGAACATTTGGTTATAAATCCACATTCATGAAAATGAATGCATTTAGGGATTGTATAATAAGACACATATATTTTACATTCTGAAAAATCTGGAGAGTGTGTGTGTGTATATATATATATATATATATATATATATATATATATATATATATATATATATAAAGAGAGAGAGAGAGAGAGAGAGAGGCATTAAAAGGTAGCAATATATATGCCAATCGAAATTCATCATGAAATATATAACATCCACAGATCCAAAACTATTCATTTTACTGAACATGGATTTATGTATTATATTGTTCAACTAGGAAGCTCACCCATAGTTTTAATTTTCAATTCCAACAACGTTTAGGAGGAGTGACCTCTTCTAAAAATTTGTATCTGCCAAGTCAGCCATCTAACAAAAATGTACATGTGATACCAGGTAGGATTCTATATGTACATTCAAAAATACATGTGCTGAATAGCCTACAGATAAAGGGAGATAGGAATTCACATATTTGTTAACTATAAAACACATGGAGAACTATTTCAATTTAAAATTGACTAGATTTATAACACCTACCCTTTATCATGCAAAAGGTAAATCCAACTATACACCATGCCTCTCTAAACTGCTTGTATTTCTATTCTGTTTGGGTTCTTTTTCTCCATCACTTTAGGATTGCTGCAATCTGGCTGGGCACAATTCAGGAGCCACTTGTCAAAAGAAACTAAAATTACTTTTAGAACCACACATGACTAAAAATTAGCTCCTCGGGAAAAACCCTCAGAGCCCAACTGCCACTACTGGCTTCCAACAAGCTCTCAACCTCCACACTCCTTCTCTTGAGGTCGATTGGCTGGGTCGTGTGGGCAGAGCCCAAAAAGTCCCACAATGAGCAGCTCCGTTGTCTGAAAGGGTGGGGAAACAGCCCAATGGCATTACCACAGAGGAGACAATCAGCTAGATATTGCTGGGGCTGCTGTGAGCCAATCATCAGCTTGCAGTCTGAAAGGGTGGGGAAACTGCTCAATGAGCATCTCCAATGAGCATCACCGCAGAGGAGCCAATTAGCTTGATGTTGCTGGGGCCGCTGTTAGCCAATCATCAGCCGGCAGTCTGAAAGTTTGTTTGGCCCCTTGGGCTGTGCCTCTCAACACCTCCCCCTCTCTGTTTAAACAACAAGCATGTGGCTTAGGGACCATGCCTGCCTTAGGTTGTCCAATAGTACATATGGTGCTTACCCATTATCGAATGAGCTGACCTCAAGGTATCAGCCTCCAGTCTTAGATTGGTACCATTGCAATTGGATCTTACCCGTCACTAGCTACAGGTCCAGTATACAGTCACACCTGTGGAGAGGTCTTTGTACCAGCGGGGGGTGAGGTTCTTTGTCTCACCTCTGTTGGCCCCCAAATTTTAGCTGAACGACCATGACAGCAGAAGGGAGGAAGATACACCAAGCCAATTGACGGCTCCTTTTGGAAAAATTGTACCACCGATGACATCATCAGCAAAAATACCCCAACACTACCACAAGTCAATTCACCAACATATTGTTCACAATGCATGCAGGTGAGTTCACAATGCATACAGGTGATACATAGTCGAGGCAAGTTCTGCAAGCAGTTCAGTGATGGCTATTGCAGAAGCTGTAGATTGGTTTTATCTTTGTCTTTACAGGCACTGGGATGAAGATAGGAATTTTGGCAATAATGGCCAAAGAAAAATTATGTAACATTCCAGAAGGTACTAAAAGAAAACAATTTTCTTAACAATTTACATTGTCTTGAAGAGAATTATTAAATATAATGAAAAGAAAAGGTGAAAGTAAACAAACAGATCTGTTAACCTCCTTTTTTGTACACATTTTAAAACAATCCTCAACAGGTGTTTACCCAATTTAAATTAAAACATTTACATCAAGTGTATAAAAATATATTTGGATCCATTTTTTCATGAGCGCTCATCATATATGATATATGGACATACGTACATTCAAACATATAACAAAAAACACAAGTGTGCACACGTAATATAATACATACAACACATAACATAAGAGTAAAGGCCTTATAACATTTTACAGGTGAAATCTCCATTGCAATGTCTAAAAACTCTATAGTCCAAAAATAGAACTGATCAGCAAAACATTAACCTAGGTTTGTATGAGCTCAAAAACCAAAATAGAACTTCATGACATGGGAAAGGGTAATAATAAAATAGATATTGAAAAAAGCATCCTGGATTTGTCACAGATGTAAGAATAGCCAAACTGGAGTTCTGGATATCAGCTGTTATGGATTTGAGCCAAATCATATTCTTTTAATCTGTAGAAATCGCTTTAGTTAGTCTCTCTGGAATCCAAATCGGCTGCTGTTCTCCCTGTGGAAACACACAAACAGACCTCCAACTCCAGACAATTACTGGGTCAGGACATTTCCATTGTCCTGTTAGAATATCCTTCCAAAGTACCTTGGGCTTATGTACATTTTTTGGACACATATGCCTTTCCACAGGAATAAGCCCTGATGAATCCAAATTTCCAAAGTTTAGAGTAAAAAGGGTTATTTTAAGTTTATCTTTGGGGAATATATACCCCTTCCCAATTCCTTTTTTTTTTTGTTTAATTAGTACGTTTTAATAGTTTGATGAGCTCATTTAACTATGCCTTGTCCCTGCGGATTGTATGGGATTCCTGTTATATGAGTAATGCAAAATGATGAGCAAAATTCTTTAAAAGAGGTAAAAGTATAACCAGGGGCAACATCTGTTTTTAACTGTTTTGGAATGCCCACAGTGGCAAAATTTTGTAAGCAATGAGCTATAACATCTTTAGTTTTTTTTCTCCGGCATGAAGGGAGTCCATCAAAAATTCAGAAGAAGTATCAACTGTAACATGCAAATATTTTAATTTTCCAAATTCTGGCAAGTTTGTGACGTCCATCTGCCAAATATGGTTAGGTATCAATCCTCTAGGATTGACTCCAAGATTAACTTGTGGTAAAATGGTCACACAATTTTGACATTGTTTTATTATTTGTCTAGCTTGTTCCTTAGTTATTTTAAAGCGCTTATGTATAGTATTAGCATTGACATGGAATTTTTTATGAAAATTTGTAGCTTCTTCTACTGTAGAGAAAATATGTATGTCATGCGTAGTTTTATCTGCTAAATCATTACCCAAACTAAGGGCTCCAGGCAATCCTGTATATGTCCTGATATGCCCTATAAAGGACGGATCTTTTCTGTCCCAGATTAGACTTTGTATAGTGGAAAGAAAAGAGAAAACAGGAGAGGAAGGGGAAATTTGTTTCTTCCTAAGATTATATATTCAAACTCAACCCTGTTGAAAATGCATAATCATATCACTCACTTTATACTTTGCCTGATTTCATAATGTCTCTAAAGATATGTGGTTTCCTGCATATTTTCACCAGTTCACCATTGTGACTGACCCTTCACATGAACTTATGTTCACTTTCACTCTCTAACCACAACCCTAATGCTCCAGAACTTTTGTTCCAAATCCTATACTCACTCTTCTTCCTAAACCAACTCTGTACCTAATTCTACCTACTATCCGTTTTTGACTGGATGTTCTCTTCAACATTCAATCATCCAAGCTACAAGGTCCGATGCCATTGTATATCTATTTATCTGAGACATCTGTACACAATGTAAATCAAAGTTAAGTATCCCAATCAAGGGCCCAATGCCCTTCTGAGCTTCAAAATTACCTAGATTTCGGTTTTAATTCATATATTTAACCTCTATATTTTTATAAATATCTCAGGTTCCCAATACCATTATTCATCCCGCAGGATTATTCCTAACTCAAATCAAACATTTTATTAGCCCTAAGAATACACTGTTCTATCAACCTAAATTTAAAGAAAAGCAGGGACAGAGTTGGTCTTACAATACAGGAATGTAGGGGAACTTCCACCTGCTGAGAACCTCCAAAGTCCATGCAGAAATGAATCCTGGAGAAGATATAGTCAGCTATGAAGGATCTGCGAGAGCAAAAGTCATCTTCCATGGCAATCACCCTGGTCAGGATGAAGGGATGTGTCTGAATCAGCCTCTCTCTTCTTAATGTAGAGGAGATTGACCAAACCAGGCCTGTGTGGATAGCTATTCCCGGGTTCCTAAGGTTGACATACCATTCTAACTTGTGAAAGTTTCAAAGGAAGTAGGGGAAGCCTCCATCTAATGGGACACTTGGAAGCAACTATTAGGACAAAATGGTTTACAAGGCAGTGAATTTATTCAGTTCCTGAAGGGAGTGACCTCACCTCACTTTCTTGGTGATGGATCTCTCTGAACTTGGGATACTGGAAACCAGGCACATAGAGCCAGTCCCAGTCCCAGTCCCAATGGGCTCACTTGTTTGGATTTACCAAGGACAGAGTCAGTCTTTCTTTGTACCTACTGATGTTAGGATGGCAAAAGCAAGGAGAGCTCTGAAGAAGGGCCTTTCCTGAGAAAGCAGGTAGTGGCTAAACACTAGCTTCTGACAACTTAACAGAGTTGGTCAAGGAGAACAGAACTGAGACAGGACAGGACTTTTCAGGGGAAAATTGTATGGCCCACCAGTCAGAGGACACTCCGTAGAGTCACAGACCTACTTGGGGGAAGGAGGTGCCAATATGGGTGTGGTTTTGGGTTTAAGATTTTGTCTCATGTTCTGAGAATAGGTAGGAAAGGTGTTTTGTTTTTTGGGGTTGAACTGTTTCTAGTAAGACGTTTGACAAGGCGAGTGTTTCTATGTCTGTGTATCCCACTATGTCCGTGGTTGTAGACATTAGAAAAGAGAATGCATCAATGGATTTGTCCTGTCTTGTAGAAAGCTTCCCAGCATTCATCCTGCCCAATTAATGAATGGATTGCAGCTTTCCTTAAGGATGGGCAACACCAACAATCTTAGTAATTTTCAATTTTCTTTCTGAATTCTCGCCAATCTCCAGAATAGGCTCATGGTTTTGTCTCCAAGATATGTACCACCTCCAAGCTCTGTGACATGGCCATGTACTGGATAGATGAAGGGAATGGCGAGCATCTCAGAAAACGCAGATATCAGTGTGACCAGTAAACTCTCAGTGGAGAAACCCTTCTTTGAGCCTTTTGCTTACATAATGTTCTGTTGCCTTGAATGTCAAGAAGTTCTTTGTTTCGGACCACCCCTTTGTGAAGCCTGAAGAAAACAGTTTTCAGATCTAAATGAATGGGCATAACCTGTGGCTCTTTGCTTACTTGCTTTGGAAATGGATGTGTCTGAATCCAACTCTATGCCCTGTGTGAGGCTGTGTCTTAGATTCTCTGCAACTGATAGATCTAAAGAAAGATCCCATGTGTGCATCCAAAACCAAAATGGCCAAAAGAGCAGTCATTGTGGGTGAAGTTTCTCTCCGTCCTCTGTTAGGTTCTTGACGTCCATCAAGTGAGAATTGGGATCCTTTGGGTCAAATGAGTTTTTCAAAGCACTGCAGATGTGGTTGGGTTTTCTTATGACTGAAATTCACATAAAGAATCTACACCTGACAGTCAGTAGGCCTCAAATTGCAGAAGAAGATCAGTATTAATGGCAGGTGTATTTGATCAATCCTGGTTCACTGGAAGGGTTTCCAGGCCACCCTGACTTTAGGCAAATTAGCGGCAAGGGAGCATGTTTTGGACACTGTCTTGGGCTATGCCCCTCATGGAAACGTCCAGCCAGAGGTTATGATGAGTGTCTATATGGAAGAAGATGAGGGCCATTGGGGAGTGTTTTGGTTTTAATTGTGGTCATTTGTGTGGCATTTGGAAGAGATGACTGGGTCCACCTGGGCTTGAACTCTGGTGTGATTCCCCTTAGAGACTGAGTTCTGGAACTGAGCTCAGAGAAGTATTGCCATTAATTGTGTTGGGATTTTATGAGACCACGCATAAGAGTCGCCCTTTAAACTGAGATCTAGCATTGAAGTGCTCTGTCCCATAATGAAAGATCCACAAACAGTGAAAGCAATGACACATGAAACAGACAAGACAAGACAATAAAGACAGGCAATGGACGTCCAACACTGAGATCAGGACTGAGTAGCCGGCAATAACCAATGGGCTGGCAATACCGAATCCAAAACAAAATATCACTGAGTCGAGGAATCTATTATAACTAAATTTCCCAAGTCCTCTGGGGCGTCCTCCAGGAACGTGGCCTGTGGCTCTGTGACACGTCTGTCAGCCACTGTCGGAGAGAGCTCACACTCTTCATCAATAGCCATTTTTCCAAGTCCTAACCTGAAACCTGAAACCAGGAATAGGAGACTTACTTACCCCAAGAGTAGCCCGTTGGGGTCTCTCATCCGCCGCTGCCAGATATCAGTGGAAACTTCATGTGTAAAGGTCGGGCGTGCATTGGAGGAAGAGACCACCAAGAAACTGACTCATGAAACAGCAAAGGGTTTATTGGAGTTCCAGCATGCTGGGGCTCAGAGCTCACTTGAATACAGCAGAGAGCCCTGAGAAGAGCTTGAGCAGAGCTTATATACTTTCCTTGCCGAGGGCAAGGAGGGAAGTTTATTGATGGGTCAGTGGGAGTGGGCAGTTTGCATGCAAACAGGTGAGAGAGTAAATTCTGCAGTTTGAAAACTGGGGACAGCACATTCTGGGAACAAGATTAGCAAACAGTTCTCAAGATTTCAACAGTGTTTTGTTAAGCATAGAGAAAAACAGGAAGTGACAAGTACCTATTTAATTAACCATTCAATAACAACTATACCTTTTTAAATGGATGTTCTCATCTACATTCAATCTTCCAAGGTACAGGGTCCTATGACATTGTATATCAATTTACCTGAGACATCTGTGCAGAACGTAATTCAACGCTAAGTATCCCAATTAAGGGCCCAATGCCATTCTGGGATTCAAATCTTACTTAGATTTCTGTTTTCCTACATATATTTCAACTATATATTCTTATACATATCGCAGCTTCTCAATAGAATTATTCATAAACAGAATGATTCCTAACCCAAATCAAACATGTTATTAACCCTAACCCTACAGTGTTCCCTCAATCTAACTTTAAAGAAGAGCACGGACAGAGTTGGTCTTATAATACAGGAATGTAGGGGATCTTTCACCTGCTGAGAACCTCAAAGGTCCATGGAGAAATAAGCCATGGAGAAGATGTAGGCAGCTATGAAGGACCTGAGAGAGCAAAAGTCATCTTCCATGGCAAACAACCTGGTCAGGATGAAGGGATGTCTCCGAATCTGCCACTCACACCCTGTGAACTGCGCCACTTCACAGGTGAATAACGAGTTAGAACGACAAAAAATTATCTTGTTAGGATCTTACAGAAAAATGGGTGTGCACCGAAACCTAGAAGAATGATTTCCACCAATGAGGTCCGGTAATTGAGTCTCAAACACGAGCCAAATGTGTGACCGGAGATCCGGGCTGACAAATCTGTGTGGCCTGCCCCGTGGCTAGAGACAGCAGGGCACCACCTAGAAGCGACCAGCCGGCAGGGAGAAACGTTGCTGCAGATTCTGTGGAATCCTGCTGGCTGACCTCCAACTGAGCCCCGGGCTGAGTTTGGGATTTCAAACGGGGAAGGAAGTGCTACAGTTCTATCCCCCCACAATAAAAACTCCACCAAGGAAACCAACGGTCACCATCTTGGAGAGCACAAGTAACCACCGCCACTCTCCAACAGATTGCAACAATAAAACAGGTTTGTGTTACTCAGCTCATCTCCCATACAGCAGGGAATTCACATAAAATCTCTCTTAGGCTTTCCATTGGAGAGATTATCAGAGAGAGCCTGCATAAAGACGTTGGGAAAACTACAGGCACCTCACCTTCAACTTCCCCTCCCATCAGCGGCGAAAACGAAACCTGTCTAGCCAGAGCTGGGAGAGGGGCAAGAGGAAAAAATCAAAACAATAGAGTGCCGGGGTTCCCCATAGACACCATCCACACCCAAGAAACGGCAGGCCCAGAGGACAGTATGAGCTGCCGAGAGGCATCACTCAGGGGAAATCTGGTCTAGCACGAGAAACCAGGACTAGCAGGAGATAACAGGGGACTAGAGGCCAGGCCTGCGTGACTGGGCGGCTGGAGAACGCCCGCCCACTGGTCACAAACAGTCCGCTGCTGGTGCGACTGGGTGGCTGGTGCCCGCCTGCCTACCAGCGACCAATCGCCCGCTGGCTGCACGTGCAACTGGGTGGCTAGAGATCTCCCGCCCACCAGTGACAGCCCACCCGCTGACTGTGTGACTGGACAGCTGGAGACCGCCCGCCCGCCGGCAACCGGGAGTTGAAAACAAACAGAGACAGATCAGTCCCAGCCCACTCCCATTTGAACACCCTGGCAAGGAGCCTGGGGCCCGCCATAGCAGACAGGTGACATCACTGGAGCTCGGACATCGCAATTCCTTCCAAGCAGAATTCACTTTAGCAGGCATAGTCTACCAACACAAAGGAGAGACAACAGATATATTAAACCAAAACAAATCTATAGAATAGAGCAGAAAAACAGCAATCAAATAGAGATGGAAAACAACGTGAACATCATGAAAAAACAAAGGAAAAAAATGTGTACAAACAATGCAGGACAACTTAATTCTACAGGAGGACCTAGAATCATCAGAAACAGGGATAGGGAAAAAAACTCAAGGCTTACCTAACTCAGATGGAAAGGGATATTAGAGAATACATGAATCAGCAAGTCCTAGCAATAAAAGTATATTTTGAAAATGAATTAAACAAATTCAAATGGCAAAGAACAAGCTTTACCAGGAGATAGAGATCTTAAAAAAAAATCAAACAGTAATCCTAGAAATGCAGGAAACTATTAATTAAAACTCAAACAAGAATATTACAAATAGACTAGATCAAATAGAAGTCAGAACATCAGATAATGACGACAACGTTTATCAACTTGAAAAGAATATAGTCAACACAGAAAAGATGCTTAAGTCCCAAGAGCAGTCTATTCAAAAGATATGGGATATCATAAAAAAAAACAAATTTCACAGTCATCGGAATAGAAGAAGCCATAGAGATTCAAACCGAAAGAATGGACAACATATTAAATGAAATACTTCTAGAAAACTTCCCAGAGATGAAAGATGGAATGGATTGCCAAATCCTTGAAGCCTACAGGACCCCAAACATTTAAAACCATAATAGACCAACTCCAAGACATATAATTATGAAGATAGCCAAAATACAGAACAAGGAGAGAATATTAAAAGCTACGAGAGAAAGGAGGCGGATTACATTCAGGGGTAAATCAATTAGATTAACGACTGATTTTTCATCACAAACTTTGAAAGTGAGAAGATCCTGGAACAATGTATTTCAAACACTGAAAAATAATGAATTCCAACAAAGAATACTGTATCCAGCAAAATTAAGCTTCAGATTTGACAATAAAATTAAAATCTTTCACAATGAATAAAAACTAAAAGAATTCACACCCATAACACCAGCACTGCAAAGGATTTTGGGCAAAATACTACAAGAAGAAGAATTGAAAAATAGTGCCCCAAACTAACAGTGGGAGGTATCTCAGTAAAGGGGGAGGAAAATAACCAAAAAGTAAAAACTAGCCAAACTAAAATAAATAAATAAATTAACATGAATGGATGTACAAATCATATTTCAATTGTAACCTTAAATGTTAATGGCCTAAACTCACCATTCAAGAGACATAGGGTAGTAACCTGGATCAAAAAAACAAATCCAACAATATGCTGCTTTCAGGAGACTCATATGATAGGTAAAGACATACACAGGCTGAAAGTAAAAGGTTGGGAAAAATCATACCACTCACAGGGCACACGGAAGCAAGCAGGAGTGGCCAAACTCATATCAAATACAATCAACTTCAAACCTACGTTAATCAAAAGGGATAAATAAGGACACTATATAACGTTAAAAGGAACCATCCACCAACATAACATAACAATTACCAATTTGTATGCAGCAAACAAATGAGCTGCCACACTCATAAAACAAACTCTTCTCAAGTTCAAGAGTCAAATAGACTACAACATAATAATTATAGGTGACGTCAACAGACCGCTCTCACCATTAGACACATCCTCTAGACAAAAACTGAATAAAGAAACTATAGAACTCAACAGCACAATCAATAACCTAGACTTAACCGACATATATAGAATATATCAACCATCATCAAGTGGATACACCTTCTTATCAGCAGCAGATGGATCCTACTCAAACATAGACCATATATTAGGTCATAGGGCAACTCTTAGTAAATATAAAGGCGTGGAGATAATACCATGCACCATATCAGATCATAATGAAATGAAACTGGAAATCAATGATAAAAGAAGGAAGGAAAAATCCTACATCACATGGAAAATGAACAATATTCTACTGAATGATCAATGGGTTACAGAAGACATTAAGGAGGAGACAAAAAAATTCTTAGAGACAAATGATCATACAAACACAACCTACTGTAATCTATGGGACACAATGAAAGCAGTTTTAAGAGGAAAATTCATTTCTTGGAGTTCTTTCCTCAAAAAAAGAAAAAAACAACAACAAATAAATGAACTCACACTACACCTCAATAACCTAGAAAAGGAAGAGCAAAACAACAGCAAATGTAGTAGATGACATTAAAATAAGAGCAGAAATCAACGAAATTGAAACAAAAAATCATTGAAAAAATTGATGAACTAAAAGTTGGTTCTTTGAAAAAATAAATAAGATTGACAGGCCCTTAGCCATGATAACGAAGAGAAGAAGAGAGAGAACTCAAATTATTAACATAGGGGGTGAAAAATGCAATACCACAACAGACACTACAGAAATATAGAAGATAATTAGAAAGTATTTTGAAACCCTATATTCCAATAAAATAGAAGATAGTGAAGATATCAATAAATTTCTTAAGTCATACGATCTGCCCAGATTGAGTCAGGAAGACACACACAATTTAAACAGACCAATGACAAAGGAAGAAATAGAAGAAGCCATCAAAAGATAACCAACGAAAAAAAGCCCTGGACCGGATGGGTAAACAGCGGAGTTCTACAAAACCTTCAAAGAAGAATTAATACTGATTCTTTTCAAGCTCTTTCAAGAAATAGAAAAAGAAGGAGCTCTTTCAAATTCATTCTATGAGGCCAAAATCACCCTGATCTTGAAATCAGACTAAGACACTTCAAAGAAACAAAACTACAGACCAATATCTCTAATGAACTTGGATACAAAAATTCTCAATAAAATCCTGATGAATCGAATACAAAAGCATATCAAAAAAAATTGTGCACCATGATCAAGTAGGATTCACCCCTGGGATGCAAGGCTGGTTCAATATACGGAAATCAATAAATACTATTCACCACATCAATAGACTTAAAGACAAGAACCATATGATCATCTCGATAGATGCAGAAAAAAACATTTGACAAAGTACAGCATCCCTTTATGTTCAAAACACTAGAAAAACTAGGGATAACAGGAACTTACCTCAACATTGTAAAAGCTATATATGCTAAACCTCAGGCTAGCATCATCCTAAATGGAGAAAAACTGAAGGGATTGCCTCTAAAATCTGGAACAAGACAGGGATGCCCTCTATCACCACTTCTATTCAATTTAGTTCTTGAAATTCTAGCCAGAGCAATTAGACAATAGAAATTAAAGGCATAAAAATAGGAAAACAAGAACTTAAATTATCACTATTTGTGGATGACATGATAATATATATAACAGACCCAAAAGGGTCTACAAAGAAACTGCTAGAGATAATAAATGAATTAAGCAAAGATGCAGGATATAAAATCAACACGCATAAATCAAAGGCATTTATGTATATCAGGAGCAAAACTTCTGATATGGAAAGGAGGAAAACCACTCCATTCACAATATCCTCAAAGAAAATAAGATACTTGGAAATCAACCTAACAAAAGAGGTGAAAGATTTATATAATTAAAACTACAGAATCCTAAAGAGAGAGATAGAAGAAGATCTTAGAAGGTGGAAAAAGGTACCCTGTTCATGGATAGGCAGAACTAACATCATCAAAATGGTGATATTACCCAAAGTTCTCTACAGGTTAAAATGGATGCCAATCAAAATCCCAATGGCATTTCTTGTAGAAATGATAAAGCAATCATGAAATTCATATGGAAAAACAAAAGACCCAGAATAGCAAAAGCAATTCTAAGCAGGAATTTGAATCTGGAGGTATAGCGATACCAGAGTTCAAACTGTACTACAAAGCAATAGTTATAAAAGCAGCGTGGTACTGGTACCAAAACAGGCAGGTGGATCAGTGGTAGAGAATAGAGGACACAGAAATCAATCCACAAAATTACAACATTCTTATATATGATAAAGAGGCTAAAAGCATATTGGGAGATGGATAGCATCTTCAACAAATGGTGCTGGGAAAATTGGAAACCCATATGCACCAAAATGAAACTGAATCCCTTTCTCTCGCCATGCACAAAAGTTAACTCAAAATGGATCAAGGAGCTAGTGATGAAATCAGAGACACTGCATGTGATAGAAGAAAAAGATGGCTATGATCTACATACTGTGGGGTCGGGCTCCAAATTCATTAATAAGACACCCATAGCCCAAGAGTTAATAACAACAATAAACAAATGGGACTTACTTAAACTAAAAAGTTTTTTCTCTGCAAGAGAAACAATAAGAGAGGTAAATAGAGAGTCTACATCCTGGGAACAATTTTTTACCCCTCACACTTCAGATAGAGCTCTAATATCCAGAATATACAAAGAACTCAAAAAATTAAACAATAAGATAACAAATAACCCAATCAACAAATGGGCCAAGGACCTGAACAGACACTTCAGAGAGGAGGACATACAATCAATCAACAAGTACATAAAAAAATGCTCACCATCTGTATCAGTCAGAGAAATGCAAATAAAAACCACCCTAAGATACCATCTCACTCCAGTAAGATTAGCAGCCATTATGAAGTCAAACAACAATAAGTGTTGGCGAGGATGTGGAGAAAAGGGTACACTTGTACACTACTGGTGGTACTGAAAATTGATAAGGCCAATTTGTAAAGCAGTATGGAGATTTCTTGGAAAGCTGGGAATGAATGCACCATTTGACCCAGCTATCACCCTTCTCGGACTAGAGGGTCTTAACAGAGCGTACTATAGGGATACTGCCACATCAATGATCATAGCGCCACAATTCACAATAGCTAGACTGTGGAACCAACCTAGATGTCCTTCAATAGATGAATGGTTAAAAAACTGTGGCATCTATACACAATGGAGTATTACTCAGCACTAAAAAATGGCAAAATCATAGACTTTGCAAGGAAATGGATGGCATTAGAGCAGATTATGCTAAGCTAAGCTAACCAATCCTTAAAAAAATGCCAAATGTCTTCTTTGATATAAAGAGAGCACCTAAGAACAGAACAGGGAGGAAGAGCATGAGAAAAAGATTAACATTAAACAAAGACGAGTGGGGGGATAGAAAGGGGGAGAGAAGGGAAAGCATATGGAAATGGTAGGAGACCCTCAATGTTACACAAAATTACATATAAGAGCTTGTGAGGGGAAATGGGGGGAAAACAATGGAGAGAATTGAACAACAGCAGATGAGGTAGAGAGGAAAGATGGGAGGGGAGGGGAGGGGGGATAGTAGGGGATAGAAAAGGTAGCAGAATACAACATCACTATTATGCCATTATGTACAAATGTGAATGTGTAACCAATGTGCTTCTACAATTCGTATTTGGGGAAAAATGGGAGTTCATAACCCAATTGAGTCAAATGTATGAAAGATAATATATCATGAGTTTTGTAATGTTTTGAACAATCAATAAAAATAAATAAATAAATAAAGGTTTAAAATTGAGTGGCAAGAAATCAGCTAAAAAAGTGTTGAGATGCATTCATTTTGCTAAGCAGAAACTTTGTTTTGTGTAGTTGTATCTATCACAAATTTATTTTACCAGAAAACTGGCTTTTGAAAATACACTTAATTGAGATTAAAGGATAATCCACCTACCTTCATGAAAAATTCATAGCATTTCCTATATTTTTCATATTTCAATTTTTGGTAAATATTTTGTCATGGACCAGGTCTAGTCTTAGGCTATTCTTTCAGAATACTGCCTCATCTGATAAGTTGGTACAATGTGTTGGATTGTTCTTTTCATCTTTTATTTAATAGTTTCTAGCTGATAATGTGTATTTTTCATTATCTTTATTTGGACATACATACCCAACGATATCTTTGCATTTTATGTTTTACTGGGAAGAGACTCATCAAAAGCTCTGTATTATATGTATCAACAATCAAACATTTAGAGCATGCAATTATTCTTAATTTTGCATGAAAATATCTTTGTACCATTTACTTATAAAAATTTAGAACTATTAATAATGTCCCTACTGTAATAAGTAACTAATTACCAGAAAAATTAAACAATTCACTTTATATCAATTATGAATATGAAAAGTACTAAAATAAGTATTTGGCAATTAATGCATAATTGATAGAAATTGAAATCATAAGAAAGCCATTTAAAATGTCAGTGCATATGGTCCTTAAATAATAGGTTGTTCAAAAAAATTTCTCTAATTCATAAGATATAATATGCCATATTACAGCATAACGTGATAAAAAACATTAAATTATCAATATTGATAATAAAGAATGATACCTTTTTTCTTAAATATGTTTATTTGATTTTCATTGTAAGATGTTAATTCTGGAAGACTTCAGAATTAAGAAAGTCTTGGTGTATATTATTTCTAACAGGCTAATCAAAGTACTTTTAAATATATATGTATATATATATATATATATATATATATATACATAATATATGTAATGCATATGCATGAATATAGACACATATGTATAATAAATGTATTGTAATATATCTATCAGGTGATTATAATTATTAAATTTTTTAAAAAAAATAGTGACTATAAAAAACAGTCTCAAATTTAAATTTCATAGCATACAACTGTTTGTAATGCCATGAGAGAAAAATAGATATGGAGGAAAAACGAAAAAGGAAGAGAGAGAAAGGGAAAAATGAGGAAGAAAGTGAGTAAAGAAGAGAGAGAGGCGTGTTCGATGTTAAGACAAAAGTGGAGCGGCTGGGTTTGTGATTCAGTGTTAACATGTTTGCCTAGTATGTGTGAGGAACTGGGTTCTATTCTCAGCACCACATACAAATAAAGAAAATGAAGATCCATCAACAACTTAAAAAATAAAAAATAAAAAACTAGAAATATTACTAAAATCCCAAGTATTTATGAATGTTAAATAATAAAATATATGTTACATAGCCTTATGTAATTTCTAGACTCCCCAAAAAAGTCATTAAATGTTGGATTATTAGTGCTATAACTAAAAATCCATTGCTCTTTCCTCTACATTCTGTGGCATTCTAGTGCTAAAATAAATTGTAGTATAACACCAAAAAAAAAAAAATCCTAATATTTCTACAGTAACTGACCCAGTTTAACATCAATGCAAGTAGATTCCTATGGGACATGATATGTACTTTGAAGTTTATTTTTATTCAACACTGGTACATTTCTATTTCTTGAGTTTATGCACATTATAGGATATATATTTCATCCACACGTTCACAAATTTATAGGCATTTATTTCACTTTCAATCACTTCCTCCTTCAGAAAACATGTATTCCTCCGTTTCTGACTGGTCTTTTCTTGAAACTTCTTTCCAAACACATTATTTTCGATTTCCATTATCACATTTGAAGCAAAACTCACACACCCCTCATAATAAACCATAACCCTAATATTACCATTAGATGTACAACTGGTTGGAATGAATGATTGTATATCAATATAAGATTTCTTACTTAGTTTCAGATATCAATTCAATCCATTATTTAAAGTGGAACCAGTTATATTATTTATTCACAATGTGGTATTTTCATGCATTATCTCTATATTCATAGACACAGGGTACACCTCTTTGTACCCCCAACACTAATTTATACGTCTTCAAAATATTGCTCCCAGAAATGTTGGAAGAAATACCCATGTCACCTGATCTACATATGCATTTTATCACTGAAATATTCTGGACACAAAAAGCAAAGGTCACACTTATGATTGTATCAAAGCTAAATGAAAAGTGAACATGGATTACTAAAAACATCCATGTCCAGGTTGCCTAATGCTCTCAAATGAAAATCCTATTGGTAACTACAAATTAGTTTCTTCCAAAGATTATATATTCAAACTCAACCCTGTTGAAAATGTCTAATCCTCTCACTCACTTTATACTTTGCCTGTTTTTGTAATGTCTCTATTGGTATCTGCTTTTCCACAGTTCATCATTGTGACTAAATCTTCACATGTTCTGAAACTTACATTCACACTCTAATCGAAATCCTATTGCTAAAGAACTTTTGGTCCAAATCCTATATTCACTCTTCTTCTTAAAACCTACCTACTATCTTCCTAATCCTACCGACTATCACTTTTTGACTGGAGGTTCTCTTCTACATTCAATCATCCAGTTACAAGGTCTTATGCCATTGTATATCGATTTCTCTGAGACATTTTTGCAGAATGTAATTCAACGATAGGTATCCCAATCAAGGGCCCAATGATTTCTGGGCTTCAAATCTTACTTAGATTTCTGTTTATGTACATATATTTCACGTCTGTATTCTAATAAATATCACAGGTTCCAATAACATTATTCATCCAGCAGAATGGTTCCTAACCGAAAATGAAAATGTTATTAACCATAACCATACACTGTTCCCTCAATCTAACTTTACAGAAGAGCAGTGACAGTGTTGGTCTTACAATACAGGAATGCATGGGATCTTCCACCTGCTGAGAACCTCAAAGGTACATGCAGAAATGATCCCTGGAGAAGATGTAGGCAGCGATGAAGGACCTGAGAGAGCAAAAGTCATCTCAATGGCAAACAACCTGGTAGAATTAAGGAATGTGTCTGAATCAGCCTCATTCTTCTTAATACAGAGAAGATAGACCAAACCATGCCTGTGTGGAGAGCTGTTCCCTGGTCCCTATGTTTGATATACGATTCGAACTTGTGAAAGTGTCACAGGATGTAGGGGCATCCTCCATCTCATGGGAACCTTGGAGGCAAATGTTAGGACAACGTGGTTTCCAAGGCAGTGACCTCATTCAGTTCCTCAAGGAAGTGACTTCACCTCACTTCCTTGGTGATGGAAGTCTCTGAACTTGGGATCCAGGAAGCCAGGCACCCAGAGCCATAACCCGTCCAAGTCCCAGTGGTCTAACTTGTTTGGATTTACGAAGGACAGAGTCAATATTTCTTGGTACCTACTGATTTGAGGATGGCCAAATGCCAGGAAACCTCTGAAGAGGGTCCTATCCTGATAAAGCAGGTAGTGGATCACCGCTGGCTCCTGACTACTTCACAGAGTTGGCAAAGTAGAGCAGATCTGAGACAGGACAGGCCATTTTGGGAGAACATAGTATGGCCCACCAGTCAGAGGACACTCCGGATATGACAGACCTACTTGGGGGAAGGAGGTGCCTTTGCGGGTGTGGGTGTGGGTTTGTGGTTTTGTCTCATGTTCTGAGAATATGAAAGAAAGGCGGTTTGATTGGATTGTAGTGAACTGTTTCTAGTAAGTCGTTTGACAAGGCGAGTCTTTCTATGTCTGTGTATCCCGCTGTGTCCGTGGTTGTCGACATTAGAAAAGAGAATGCATCAGTTGATGTGTTCTGTCTAGTAGAAAGCTTCGCAGCATTCATCCTGCCCAATTGATGAATGGACTGCGGCTTGCCTCATGGATGGGCAACACCTACTATCTGCCTAAGTTCCTGTTTTCTTCCTGAATTCTGGCCACTCTCCCGAATAGGCACATAGTTTTGTGTTTAAGATATGTACCACCTCAAGCTCTGTTAAATGGCCATGTACTGGACAGCTGAAGGGAATGGGAGAATATCAGAAAACTCAGATATCAGTGTGACCAGGAAAGTCTCAGTGGAGAAACCCTGCTATGGGCCATTCTCTTACTATGTATCTGTTTCCCTGAATGTCAGGAAGTTCTTTGCCTCAGGCCACCCTCATGTGAAGCCTGAAAAAAAGAGTTTTCAAATGAAAATGAATGGGCATCACCTGTGGCTCTTTGCTTAATTTCTTTGCAAAGGGATGTGTCTGAATCACCCTTTGCCCCTGTGTGCGGTTGTGGCTTAGATTCTCAGTCCCTGATGGATCTAAAGAAAGATCCGATGTGTGCATCCAAAACCAAAATTTCAAAAAGATCAGTTATGATGGATGAAGTCTCTTGCCTTTCTTTGTTAGGTTCCTGAACTACATCAAGTGAGAATAGGGATCCTTTGGTTCAAATAAATTTTTGAAAGCCCTGAAGAAGTGCTTGGGTTTTCTTATGACTCCAATTCACATAAAGAATCTATACCTGACAGTCAGTAGGCCTCAAATTGGAGAAGCAGATCAGTATTAACTGCGGTCTTATTTTATCACTCCTGGTTCACATGCAGGGTGTCCAGGCCACCATGACTTTAGGCAAATGAGCGGCAAGGGAGCTTATTTTGGACACTAACCCATACCCTACTAGACTCTGACTAGTAATCCTAACATGATGGAGAATAATAACCCCAACAGAATAGAAATACAAGAAGTTTTGAGGATTCATGTTGTATAGTTGTACTTGCCTTTTGCATTATATAGGGTAGGAGTTATAAATTTAGTCAATTTTTAATTGAAACAGTTCTCCATGTGTTTTTAAAGTTCACAACCATGTGAATTCCTCTCTCCCTTTCTCTGTAGCCTATTCAGAACATGTATTTTTATATGCACATTTAGAATCCTACCTGGTATCACATGTACATTCTTGAGAGGTTGCTGACTTAGCAGATACAAATTGTCAGAAGAGATCACTCCTCTGAATGCTGTTGGAAGTGAAAATTCAAACTATGGGTGACTTCCTAGTTGAACAACATTATACATAAATCCACGTTTAGTAAAATTAATATTTTTGGCTCTGTGGATTATATATATTTCATGATATATATATATATATATATATATATATATATATATTGCTACATTTTAATGTCTGTTTGAGTGTGTGTGTGTGTGTGTGTATAGATAGATAGATAGATAGATAGATAGATAGATATACACTCTCCAGATTTTTGAAAATATGAAACATATGTGTCTTATTATATACTCCCTAAATTCATTCATGTACATGTATGTGGATTTATAATCAACTTTTCACAAGATTATTTTCAAAAATATTCATCCACCTGAAATACATATTTGTTTCCTAGTACTAAAAACAAACTTCAGTGAATGGTGCATACAAATTCAAATATTTCTACAGTAACTGTCCCAGTTTAACATCAATGCTTGTAGATTCCTATGGGACATGATGTGTATTTTGACGTTCATTTTTTAACAAAACTGGTACATTATTATTTCTTCAGTTTATGCACATCATAGGATATATATTTCATTAACAAGTTCACAAATTTATAGGCATTTGTTTCGCTTTCAATAACTTCCTTATTCAAAACTCTTGTATTCCTCCAGGTTTCTTGTCTGGTCTCTTCATGAGACTTCTTTCCAAACTCATTATTTCTGAAATCCATAATCACCTTTGAAACAAAATTCACACACTCTTTATGATAATCCATAAGCCTAATATTAAAATAAGATGGATACCTGGTTGGGTTGAATGATTGCATATCAATATAAGATTTCCTGTATATTTTCAGATATCAATTCAATCCATTATTTAAATTTAGAACTTGTTACATTGTTTAATCAAAGTTTTGTCTATTCATGCATTATCTCTATATTCCTAGACACAGGGTACACCCATTTGTAACACCAGTACTAATTTATATATCTTCAAAATATTGCTCCCAGAAACGGTGGAATAAATACTTATGTCATCTGATCTACATATACATTTTATCACAGTAATTTTCTGGACACAAAAAGCAAAGTTCACACTTATGATTTTACCAAAGCCTTAATGGAAAGTGAGTATGCATTACTAAAAACATCCATGTCCACGTTGCCTAACGCTCTCAAATGTGAATCCTATTGGTCACTACATATTTGTTTCTTCCTAAGATTATATATTTTACCTCAAGCCTGTTGAAAATGTCTAATCCTATCAATCACTTTATCATTTGCCTGATTTACTAATGTCTCTATTAATATCTGCTTTCCTACATATTTTCCACAGTTTATCATTGTGACTGACTCTTCACATGTGCTCACATTTTCATTCACTCTCTACCCGAAACCCTATTGCTAAAGAACTTTTGGTTTAAATCCTACACTCTCTCTGCTTTCTAAACCTACTGACTATCTTTCAAATAATACCGAGTATCCCTTTTTGACTAGAAGTTCTCTTCGACATTCCATCATCCAAGGTACAAGGTCCTATGCCATTGTACATCGATTTATCTGAGACATCTCTGCAGAACATAATTCAAAGCTAAGTATCCCAATCAAGGGCCCAATACCCTTCTGGGCTTCAAATCTTACCTAGATATCTGTTTTCATTCTAATATTTCACTTTTACATTCTTGTAAATATTACAGGTTCCAATACAATTATTCATCCTGCAGAATGATTCTTAACCCAAATCGAACCTTTTATTAACCCTAACCATACACTCTTCCCTCAATCTAAGTTTACAGAAGAGCAGGGACAGAGTTGTTTTTACAATACAGGAATGTAGGTCATCTTAAACCTGCTGAGAACCTCAAAGGTCCATGCAGAAATGATACCTGGAGAAGATGCAGGCAGCTATGAAGGAGTTGAGAGAGCAAAAGTCACCTTGCATGGCAAACCACCTGGTCAGGATGAAGGGTCGTGTCTGAATCAGTCTCTCTATTCTAAATGTAGAGAAGGTGGACCAAACCAGGCCTTTGTTGAGAGATGTTCCCGGGTGCCTATGGTTGATATACAATTCTAACTTGCGAAAGTGTCACAGGAAGTAGGGGCAGCCTCTATCTCATGGGACCCTTGGAACCAACTGTTAGGACAAAGTGGTTGCCAATTGAGTGAACTCATTCAGTTCTTGAAGGAAGTGTCCTACCTCACTTTCTTGGTATTGGAACTCTCTGAAATTGGGATCCAAGATGCCAGACACCCAGAGCCAGTCCCAGTCCCACTCCCACTGGGCTCAGTTGTTTGGATTTACCAAGGACAGAGTCAGTCTTTCTTGGTACCTACTGCTGAGAGAATGGCCAAATGCCAGGACAGATATGAAGAGGATCTTTCCTGAGAAAGCAGGTAGTGGCTCACCACTGGATCCTGACAACTTCACAGAGTTGGCCAAGGCAACCAGAACTGAGACAGGACTGGCCATTTCGGGGAACATAGTTTGGCTCAACAGACAGAGGACACACTGGAGAGTCAGAGACTTACTTGTGGGAAGGAGATGCCTTTGTGGGTGTGGGTGTGAGTTTGTGGTTTTGTCTCATGTTCTGAAAATAGGTAGGAAAGGTGGTTTGTTTGGTTTGGAATGGACTGTTTCTAGTAAATCGTTTGACAAGGTGAGTGATTCTAGTTCGGTGTATCCCACTGTGTACGTGGTTTTGGACATTAAAAAACAGAATGCACCAATGGATGCATCCTGTCTAGTAGAAAGCTTCCCAGCATTCATCCTGCTCAACTGATGGATGGACTGCGGTGTGTCTTATGGATGGGGAACACCTACTATCTTCCTAAGTTCCTGTTTTCTTCCTGAATTCTGGCCACTCTCCAGAATAGGCTCATGGTTTTGTGTCCAAGATATATACCACCTCCAAGCTCTGTGCCATGGCCATGTACTGGACAGCTGAATGGAATGGGAGAATCACAGAAAACTCAGATATCAGTGTGACCAGGAAAGCCTCAGTGGAGAAATCCTGCTTTGGCCATTCTCTTACCTATATTTCTGTTGCCCTGAATGTCAGGAAGTTCTTTCCCTCAGCCCACCCCTTTGTTAAGCCTGAAGAAAACAGTTTTCAAATGGAAATGAAAGGGCATCACCTGTGGCTCTTTGCTTAATTTCTTTGTAAAGGGATGTGTCTGAATCAGCCTCTTGGCCCTGTGTGCGGTTGTGGCTTAGATTCTCAGCACCTCATGGATCTAAAGAAAGATCCCATGTGTGCATCCATAACCAAAATGGCAAAAAGATCTGTTATGGTGAATGAAGTCTCTTGCGTTCCTTTGTTAGGTTTCTGACCTACATCAAGTGAGAATAGGAATCCTTTGGTTCAAATGAATTCTTCAATGCCCTGAAGAAGTGGTTGTGTTTTCTCATGACTCCAAATCACATAAAGAATTGTTACCTGACACTCAGTAGGCCTCAAATTGGAGAAGAAGAGCTGTATTAACTGCAGTCCTATTTTATCACTCCTGGTTCACATGCAGGGTGTCCAGGCCACCATGACTTTAGGCAAATGAGGGGCAAGGGAGCTTATTTTGGACACTAACCCATACCCTACTAGACTCTGACTACTAATCCTAATATGATGGAGATTAATAACCCAAACAAAATAGAAATACAAGCAGTTCAGAGGAGTCATGTTGTATAGTTGGACTTGCCTTTTGCATTATATAGGGTAGGAGTTATAAATCTAGTCAATTTTTAATTAAAATAGTTCTCCATGTGTTTTTAAAGTTAACAAATATGTGAATTCCTCTCTCCCTTTTTGTGTAGCCTATTCAGCACATGTATTTTTATATGCACATATAGAATCCTACCTGGTATCACATGTTCATACTTGAGAGGTTTCTGACTTGGCAGATACTGCCGCGGTCCGGTTGGAGCAAAATAACCGGGGGGTGGGGGTTATGAATAACATGTGTATGTTGATATAGCAGGAGTGGAAGCCATTTATTGTAGGACAATAGAGGTATTTATACATTCCACCCAGGTTATCTAATTAACATAAACTAGATACTGCAGTCAACCAATCAGGAATCTCCACACTTAATGGCTCGCTTTTGTTACATCTCAAACCACTCCCTCTGGCATTTTGCCAGGCATCATCCAGACTTGTTTACACACTCTAACATTCCCCTTACAAAATGCCAGGTGTTATTTTGACATGTTTACAGACTCTAACATTTCCCCCTTTTATTTAATTTAAATAAAGACCACAGTGGTTTTTACAGAAACACCATAAATAACCTGCTACAAACAGAAAGGGAGGATACAAAATGTCACAATACAAGCCAATTGATGAAGCACTTGGAGAAATAATACCAGCAATGACACTGTTAGCAAAGACACCGAGTTAAAATTTGTTATAGATTACAGTTTGTTGTCTCAGTCCAGGTAAAGCAGTGTCTCAATAGATTAACTCACAGTTCAGGTAAACCACAGTCCAGGTATGTTCTGCAGGCAGCTAGCTTAAATCACAGTCCTGGTAAGTTCTGCAGGCAGCTAGCTTAAATCACAGTCCATGTAAATTCTGCAGGCAGCTAGCTTAAATCACAGCCCAGGAAAGTTCTGAAGGCAGCTAGCTTGATCCAAAGTCTCCTCCGTTTCTCAGCCGAAGTCTCCTCCGGTTTTCAGCAACACTGGAAATTCTTCCACCCTTGTCCTCACCGGCACTGGGATGAAGGCAGGAACTCCTACCACTGGCTAAAGAAAATCCTATAGTATTCCACCAGGTGCTAAGAAAACAACCTTCTGAAAAATTTAGTACATTATCTCAAGGTTTTTTACATTTGAAAAAAGCCTTAATAGTGCTTATTATTTATTATCTTCCGGGTGTGGGAGAACCATTGTAGCTTAGTTATTGGCATTGAAAATGACCAAACATCAGGGAGCCAGTAGCATCTATGGCTGGCTGTAGCATCCTGGGCAGCCACAGATGGCCCTGGGGAGTGTCCAGGACTCAAACTGCCACGGGGCCCCGCTCCCCAGGCTGGGGGCGGGGAATTGCCGGCTGCCACTGCTTGAAAAGCCCTTGCTGCACAGTGACTGGCTTGAGCATGTGGCAGCCGAGGCGCCTATTCACACACACTCCGGAAACGAAAAGTATTCAGTAACAGCCTTTTGCTGAAACTTTTTTCCTGATAATCCTTCTTCTTCTTAACTTTCTTTTTCTTTCTGATTAGACTTCCTGGGCTTCCATCAACACATGCCCTAATTGCACTTGTTTCCACTGGGGTGCCTCTTTCCATTATCAATTTACTTCTCACCCCTTCCTTATTTTCATCACAAAGACAATACAATACACTGAGATAAAACAAGACACAATCATACTGTATCAATCTTCTCCATTTTTTGAAATGACCGTTTTTCCTCTCCCCCTATCTGCCTAGGAATGAGCAGATTTGCTCCCATCCTATCTATGGATGGGCAGCTTTTATTCGTCACTTACCCCCAAGTGTCCCAGGGCTCCCTGTAATGGCCACCATCTGCAGCAGTCCCACTGCAGCAAAATAACGGGGGCAGGGGGTGATGAATAACTAGTGTATGTTGATTCAGTAGGAAAGGCGTGATAGGTAGGAAAGGCTATTTGTTTGGTATTGAGTGGACTGTTTCTAGTAAGTTGTTTGACAAGGCAAGTGTTTCTATATCTGTGTATCCCACTGTATCTCTGGTTGTAGACATTAGAAAAGATAATGCATCAATGGATTTGTCCTCTCCAGGAGAAAGTTTAACAGCATTCATCCTGCCCAATTTATGAAAGGACTGTGGCTTGCCTTATGGATGGGCAACACCTACAATATTCCTAAGTTCCTGTACTCTTCCTGAATTCTGGCCACTCTCCACAACAGGCTCATGGTTTTGAGTCCAAGATATGTACCACCTCCAAGCTCTGTGACATGGCCATGTACTGGATAGCTGAAGGGAATGGCGAGCATCTCAGATAACTCAGATAACAGTGTGACCAGTAAAATCTCAGTGGAGAAACCCTGCTTTGGGCCTTTTCTTACATAATGTTCTGTTGCCCTGAATGTCAGGAAGGTCTTTGCCTCAGGCCAACCCTTTGTGAAGCCTGAAGAAAACAGTTTTCAAATGGAAATGAATGGGCATCACCTGTGGCTCTTTGCTTAATTTCTTCCAAAAGGGATGTGTCTGAATCAGCCTCTTGGCCCTGTGTGAGGCTGTGGCTTAGATTCTCAGCACCTGATGGATCTAAAGAAACATTCCTTTTGTGCTTCCAAAACCAAAATGGCCAAAAGGGCAGTCATTGTGGTTGAAGGCCCTCGCCTTCCTCTGTAAGGTTTCTGACCTACATCAAGTGAGAAGAGGGATCCATTGGGTCAAATGAGTTCTTCAAAACCCTGCAGAGGCTAGCCCGTAATTGCTTGGGTTTTCTCATGACTCCAATTCACATAAAAAATCTATACCAAACAGTCAGTAGGCCTCATATTGGAGAAGCTGGGCAGTACAAATGGCAGGCATATTTGATCACTACTGGTTCACAGGAAGAGTGTCCAGGCCACCCTGATTTTAGGCAAATGAGGGGTAAGGGAGCTTATTTTGGACACTGTCGTGAGCTTTGCCCCTCATGGAAAACCCCAGCCAGAGGTTATGATGAGTGTCTATATGGAAGAAGATGAGGGCCATGTGGGAGTGTTTTGGTTTTAATTGTGGTCATTTGTGTGGTGGTTGAAATAGATGACTGGGTCCACCTGGGCTTGAAGTCTGGTGTGATTCCCCTTACAGACTGAGTTCTGAAACTGACCTCAGAGAAATATTGCCATGAGTTCTCTTGGGATTTTAGGAGGCCACGCATTAGAGTCGCCCTTGGAAACTGAGATCAAGTCCCAGGGTGGCTTTCCACAGAGCATCGGGAATCTCAGCCAGGATATCACATGATTTTATTATGAAAGACTTGGCAGCCATAGATGAGATTCAAAACAAACATGGACCTCACACTCTAGACCTCAATGGGCCTGGGTTCATGTGATCTTTTGGCCACTCTTTGGGAAGCCTTGACTGTGAGAATTCTCCAGAGCTTTCATTGAAATGAGCTTCCATACCATTTAATGGTTCTTGAAAGAATTGAAACCTACAGTGCCTCCAACTTCATCCGTGAAAAATGCTAGATAAATACCAAGAAATTTTTGAAATTCCCATAACCAGGTGTCAGAGGAGAACATTTGGATGTCCTGTTGCTGATCAGGAGTGTTCCAGACAGTGGTTTGATTGACTGGGTTTCATGAAAATGGTGTAGAACTGAAATGCCAGTATGTTGGAGCCTGCTGAGTATTGGGCCCAGAACTGTGGTGTGCAGGTGTGGGATAAAACATTTGTGTTGGGGCCATTTGGATCTACCATTGACTTCCAAATGGCTTGTGACTGACATGGTGCAGCCAGCAGACCCTTATATGTAAAGGCATCTTGTTATATGGAGAGGTTTCAGGGCAATATTACGAATCAGGTTGCTATCTTCAAGTGGGCAAGCTATGTGGGATAGAATCCTGGTTGGTGCATTCTCTTGCAGACTCTGACCGACCACACATGACAGAACTACCTTCAGCACTGTGTCCCAGTTGAACTTCTTGTATTTCGTAGAGCAAATACCAAACTCCCAGTGCAGCAGCAAGAAACACCATGAATAGTGGAGGATGACTAAATGGGTACACAGTCCACACAGGGAGACCCTTAGCCTTCAGTGGCCACAGTTTACCTACAAAGAGAGAATTCAGCACTTTGCCTCATTTTCATTGGAAAATAAGAAACCAATTTCTTCAGGTCACATAGATGCAGAGCCAGCTTTGATGGTCTCACAACAAAGGAAGCTAAAGCTCCTGAAAACAACATATATTTCAAGTGCCCAACCTCAGAGGCAGTTTCTCAAAAAGTCGTTAGGCCAGCAGAGCTCCATGTTTGTGGAGTGTTTACCTGTTAGACAAGGATGCAAGAAAAGACCACTGACTCCAATTAAAATCAAATTAAACTAAGCTTATTATTTTCACCAGCCAGGCTAACTCTCCCTCCCAAAACGGCCGGAACAAGACAGCAACCCCAACTTACCTACAGCCCAGCTTTAAAGCCCAGAAAGTTACACAAAAGGGGGGTTAGAGATAACAGAACTCGGACAAGCATCACACTAATGGTAGTTTATATATATATATATATTTTTTTTTTTTTGCTGGCCCCAACATCAGAATTTGTGAGGACCATTAGACCCTCAGAGATGGTCATTGTCTGTCCAGGGAAGGCCAATATTTATGATGTGTCGCTAATGTTTCACAGAGTGCTGCTATCTGGTCAGAGAGCCAGACATGGGTGAGTTCAAGGCATGGGCAGGCATTCCAAGCAGGTTCAGAATTTGCAGTAATTTATAGTAAAGCCAAAATTATCTTATCATGGCTTTGTGGCAAGATGGCTCCCAATTTTAATAAAAGATCAGGTTGGGCCTATCATTCCCCCCTTTTCTTATGTGTTCCTTTCAAATCTTTGATAGATTAAGGGAAGTGCACTGAGGAAATTTAAATCCCTCAGGTAACAGTCTCCAAATTTCTAGAACTCACCCAAAACGGGTCTCCCTGATTTTACCTGACTTAATTAATTACGTATATTGATAGTCTATTTATTTTTGGCTCCATTGTTGTAAGAAGGGAGGCCTCACGCATTTTGGATTCTTCTGCGCTGAGAGAGGGTGACGTAAGGGTCATGGCATGAGGGACATGAGTTGCCTTTTAGAATTTAGTTGAGGGACATGAGTTGCCTTTTAGATTTCAGCTTGGTTTGAAGTCTGGTTGGGGAAGAACAGGTTGTAAAGTCATCTGGGAATGGGTTCTTCTATGAGAGTAACAAAAACCATGAGTAATGAATAAATGTTGCAGCAGCTTGAACATGTCACCGTATAGAAGTTCCCTCACCATTCTTTAATATCCTCAGTTATCAGGACTGTCAACATAATATTTAATTTTTTGTTTTACAGTTGTCCCTCCCCATAAGATACAGTTTATTAATTTAATGTCATCTGATCTTGCAAAATCCTTTTTCTAGTATGACCTCTGTGTCTAATAGAGAAACCTTTAATTCTGTTACTCAGGGCTGGATAATCGTACTAGCAAACACCAAGCCTACCTCTGTAGGTTAGGAATATCTGTAGGCCCTAAACTAAATTTTCTGCCTCTGGCAGCTCCTCTTAATAGTCTCTTTTTATAGTTATCAGGCATTCCTGTCTGAGAATCCTTCTTTGTAACCTCCAGTCTTACTTATTTTGGGAGGCTAACATAAAGTGTATACCTTAAAATATTAATATTTGTTTTCTTGGCCGATTCATTTAACTTTAATTTTAAATCCTAATCTTAAACATCCAGCAAATAAATTTTAACAGCCTTATATTGAGAGTACTGGGCTTTAATATCTATAACTTAATTATTATTTATCTTTTCATTAATTGGGATTATGTATTATTCTGTCTGTCTTGTAGGTGATGACTTATTATCTTAAATTAACCCATGTTGTGTTATTAAAGCAACACTTCGGTAAAAGACTAACAGGGAATCTTTAGATCACTTATAAGCAAATTAAAAATAAAATTTTTTAACAAGAGTAAAAATACTTAGTTTCTGTAATAGCTACCCTGAATTTTTTGGCTGAGTTATACATTATATGCCCTGTTTGAGATCCTAGTAATCTTCACAGAAAAACAAAAGAACTTTTGAACATAACTTTAAATGAAATAAAATCTGACCTACTCCTTTTGTAGTCATTCTCACATGTAGTAAGATGGGACACAGTGCCTTATCTCAGGTAAGGCAGGCCTCTTTATAAATATTAAGTGTTTTAGTTCTAAAGCTGATCATTGTTTTTTAAATATCATTTTACAAAGTTTACATAAATTGTTTGAGGTCACATGAACATTATCTAACATCATATGACATCACATTTAAAACATGGATTAAAGAAAGGCTGAAAGATTTTAACCTTTACATATGTTAGGCTCTGATTAACTTAAAAATACATTTAAATTGTTCCCCAATGAAAAAAGTAACATAAAACTTTACATATCTTATTGATAACAGGTAAATAAATCCCCAGTACATTTTTTTTACCATACAACTTCAGAATACCAGCTTGATATAATGCTCTTTAAATGTTTCTAACTTACAGACTTGTATACCTGGAAGATATGAGCACATTAATAGCATCAAAATTACATTGATATTTCTAGATTAACCAAGTTTAGCTTTTAAAGAAATGGCAGTAGAGTGCTCTAAAATAACAGTTCTTATTTAATCAGTTGTTTAATTTTTATGGTTGCTTGCTCTAGAAAAAAAAAACTTAATAAACACAATGTTATGGGTAAACTTATGTTTTCAGAAATTTTTGTCTCTTTAACACATGACTGATTTTTACAATCTGATACAGACCTTAGTAAATCAATCGGGTATCTAACAAATGTACTCAAGAATGAGAAATTCCACATCAAATTTACTTTACTTATTTATTAAAATATTAGACAAATGTATTGAAGAGTGTAAACCATTTTTTTGTTGAAGGAAAAGTCCTAGAATCAAGGCATTTTAGACATTTTGTAGATATTAATATTTTATTAGATTTTTGAACACCTATAAAAACTTGTAAGCTTAAATTTAAAAACATTTATTTTTATCTGTTTATCCAATTTAAATTGAACAATTTTAATCACGTGAATTAAAGATCTTTGGATCCACTTTTTTTAAATTAATTTTTATTGTAGGTTGTTCAAAACATTACATAGTTCTTGATATATTATATTTCACACTTGATTCAAGTGGGATATGAACTCCCGTTTTTACCCCATATACAGATTGCAGAATCACATCAGTTGCACAACCATTGATTTACATATTGCCATTCTGGTGTCTGTTGTATTCTGCTGCCTTTCCTATCCTCTACTATCCCCACTCCCCCATCCCCTCCCCTCTTCTCTCTCTACCCCCTCTACTGTAATTCATTTCTCCCCCCTCATATTTTTCCTCCTTTCCCCTCACTTCCTCTTGTATGTAATTTTGTATACCCCTGAGGGTCTCCTTCCATTTACAGGAAATTTCCCTTCTCTCTCCCTTTTCCACCCACCTCTCATCCCTGTTTAATGTTAATCTTCTTCTCATGCTCTTCGTCCCTACTCTGTTCTTAGTTACTCTCCTTATATCAAAGAAGACATTTGCCATTTGTTTTTGAGGGATTGGCTAGCTTCACTTAGCATAATCTGCTCTAATGCCATCCATTTCTCTCCAAATTCTATGATTTTGTCATTTCTTAATGCAGAGTAATACTCCATTGTGTAAAAATGCCACATATTTTTTATCCATTCGTCTATTGAATGGCATCTAGGTTTTGCTTCCACAGTCTTGCTATTGTGAATTGTGCTGCTATGAACATGGATGTAGCAGTGTCCCTATAGTGTGCTCTTTTTAGGTCTTTAGGGAATAGACCGAGTAGGGGAATAGCTGGATCAAATGGTGGTTTTATTCCCAGCTTTCCAAGAAATCTCCATACTGCTTTCCAAATTGGCCGCACCAATTTGCAGTCCCACCAGCAATGTACAAGAGTACCCTTTTCCCAACATCCTCGCCAGCACTTGTTGTTGTTTGACTTCCTAATGGCTGCTAATCTTACTGGAGTGAGATGGTATCTTAGGGTGGTTTTGATTTGCATTTCTCTGACTGCTAGAGATGGTGAGCATTTTTTCATATACTTGTTGATTGATTGTATGTCCTCCTCTGAGAAATTTCTATTCAGGCCCTTGGCCCATTTGTTGATTGGGTTATTTGTTATCTTATTGTCTAATTTTTTGAGTTATTTGTATATTCTCGATATTAGGGCTCTGTGTGAAGTGTGAGGAGTAAAGATTTGTTCCCAGGACATAGGATCCCTATTTACCTCTCTTATTCTTTCTTTTGCTGAGAAAAAACTTTTTAGTTTGAGTAAGTCCCATTTGTTGATTCTAGTTATTAACACTTGTGCTATGGGTGTCCTATTGAGGAATTTGGAGCCCAACCCCACAGTATGTAGATCATAGCCAACTTTTTCTTCTATCAGACGCCATGTCTCTGATTTGATATCAAGTTCCTTGATCCACTTTGAGTTAACTTTTGTGCATGGAAAGAGAAAGGGATTCAGTTTCATTTTGTTGCATATGGATTTCCAGTTTTCCCAACACCATTTGTTGAAGATGCTATCCTTCTTCAATTGCATGCTTTTAGCCCCTTTATCGAATATAAGATAGTTGTAGTTTTGTGGATTGGTTTCTGTGTCCTCTATTCTGTACCATTGGTCCACCCACCTGTTTTGGTACCAGTACCCTGCTGTTTTTGTTACTATTGCTCTATAGTATAGTTTGAAGTCTGGTATAGCTATCCCGCCTGATTCACACTTCCTGCTTAGCATTGTTTTTGCTATTCTGTGTCTTTTATTTTTCCATATGAATTTCATGAATGCTTTCTCTATTTCTACAAGAAATGCCGTTGGGATTTTGATTGGCATTGCATTAAACCTATAGAGAACTTTTGGTAATATCGCCATTTTGATGATGTTAGTTCTACCTATCCATGAACAGGGTATATTTTTCCATCTTCTAAGATCTTCTTATATTTCTCTCTTTAGGTTTCTGTAGTTTTCATTGTATAAGTCTTTCACCTCTTTTGTTAGGTTGATTCCCAAGTATTTTATTTTATTTGAGGATATTGTGAATGGGGTGGTTGTCCTCATTTCCATTTCAGAGGATTTGTGGCTCATATACAGGAATGTCTTTGATTTATGTGTGTTGATATTATATCCTGCCACTTTGCTGAATTCATTTATTAGCTCTAGTAGTTTCTTTGTAGACCCTTTTGGGTCTGCTAGGTATAGAATCATGTCATCTGCAAATAGTGATAATTTGAGTTCTTTTCCTATTTTTATGCCTTTAATTTTTTTCGTCTGTCTAATTGCTCTGGCCAGTGATTCGAGAACTATGTTGAACCGAAGTGGTGAGAGAGGGCATCCCTTAAAATTTGTTTTTATGAGTGCTTTTTTTATTATGAGCGCTCCTTATATATGTTAATTTCTGTATCATATATATGATTAAGAATATATATATATATATAGACATACAACAAATAACAAAAGTGTGCACACATAATAATAGTAAAGGCCTTGTAGCTTTTAGCAGGTGAAATCTCCATTGCCATGTTTTAAAAACTCCACAGTTGGTCAAAGATAGAACTGATCAGAAAAACATTAACCTAGGTCTGTGGGATCAAAATTATGAATTAGAAAAATTAAAGGATCTAAGGAAAAAAATAAGAGTCCTAGAAAAAATATCTGACCAGTAATTAGTAAATACCATACTATTTACTTTTTTTTTTCCCTAAGCCTCATATCAGTCTCCTACTGATCTTGCAGGCTTCTTTCATTTGCATTTCAATCTAAGTCCTGGCTGAGGTCTGGAAGGAGCAGGAAAAAACTGCTATTCTGAGCAGACACCTCAGGCCTAACGCATTTTAACCATAATTTTCCAGATAGGATGTTGAAAATTTTGATACAAGCTTAAGACAAAATTTACAAAATTTTATATCTTTACATCTTGTGTTGTCAACAGATACCATACTATGATTTACTATCCTTGTCCAAATTAATGCACTGGTACACACAGTGACATTTTCCCAGGCTACCCAATTAAAAATTGGTGAAAAAAAAAAGACTGAATGATTGGAAAATTTCTTGCCAACTTGGAAGTAGAGTTCTTTAGTTTTCCATCCTAAGTATTTAAGTTCTCTGGCATGAATTATCTGAAATCATAAACTAAACAATTATCTCAATCTGACTTTTAACGGCAAGATTCTGCAATGCTTCAAAAACCCAATAAGCTACCAGATTGTTACAATAAAACATCATCATTTAGACACACATTCAGGTAAAATCATTCCCAAGAAACAATATATAATATCAACACATTATTGCACATGTCTTAAAGTGCCAGAAACAAAGACACACGACAGACAGAAAGGAGCTCCAGACTATGACTGACAGACAGAAGCCTTTAAAACAGAGCAGATAAGAGAAAAATCTCCTACACCAGTTGCACCACAGATGTCCCCACAAGGGGACCAGATGCTTTCACAGAGGAGCATCCTGAAATGTAAAATCAAGGGTCGCCATAGTGACTTTCCTGCATTTAGTGTCCTCTTTTTTTCCCTCTTTTTTAAGATGACAGAGGTGGCATTATCGTTAAATTGCAGGGAAAGACCTAGGGAATTCTCTGAAAAAATAAGGCTTCAGCAGCTGCTGGGATTCCCTCAGTCCCTCCTTTTACTTACAGGATTTGCTCCTCTGTTTCAGTTCCACCACAAGCATGCTCCATCTCCTAACATTTCTGTAGTCAGCTCTCAAAAAGTTCCAGGGTGCGGGTGGGTTATCAAAATTTGTAACTTAAAGTTGGGTTCCTGAACTTGAAGCCAATTAATGCCAATTTAAAAATGAGGACAGGGTTTTGAGAAAAAGAAAAACGAAGGTTTATTGCTTTGCTAACAAAGATAAACACAGGGACTCTGCCAAAAGGTTGTGACTCTCTTTATCTGGAGGGACAAGGGATTTTAAAGGAGTTTCACTTATTAACCTGGGAGATACTCAGTTCTTAGGTCCCCCGCAGGCACTGCCCTCTGCAGTGAGTGTGCTCCAGGCAGCCAGCTAGGGGCTTCTATCATACTGCTTAACAAACGGGTGTAAAGTTCAATGCAGTTCCTTTAAACTCAGTCCAAAGGGTGTCAGGCTTACTTGCTTTATTTTCATGTCCGATATCCTTAAGTTTTCACCACAGAAATCACACAACAAAATGCACAAAAACAAACAAACAAAAAACATATAGAACACAGAACAAAACAAAAACAACAACAACAACAACAACAAAAAAAAAAAAAACAGAAATCCGGCGCCGAAACAGGAAAACAGAGGAGCAATGCAATGTCTTCCTAAAGCTCCCCGTAGGAGTGCATGCGTGCCCGTTGGCACCTCTCTACCCTTCCAGATGAATTCCCTAGAGAACAGAACAGATGACAGAATGATTCTTGTTACTGTCCCAGACAGGAGTATATGTGAGCCTCCTCAGTCCACCTCTCTGTCATCAGAAGAGATCTCCCTTAACCGGATATCAGATGTTATAAAGGCACCAATTACCTATGGATGCCTCCTCCACCAGGTGCTTGCTAATAGTTTTAATGTGGTGGTTCACTGCAGTGCTCCCTGAACTGAAGGCTAACTCCAAGGCCTTGGACCATCTCAAGTTGCACAAACCCTAGAGTTGCTCTCAAGCTTGGAGCCCTGGAAGGAAGGCCAACTTCAGAATTTACAGCAGTCTGGTCTTGTGATCTTGTCCGGCAGGGTCATCTCACTGGGGAACTCCAAAATATTAGACCAGGAACGCATGTAAAGACCACTGACTCCTAGTAAAATCAAATTAAGGCAAGCTAATTATTTCAAAGGGAAAGGCTACCTCTCCCTCCCAAAATGTCGGGAGCAAGACAGCAAACCCACCTTTCCTATAGCCCAGCTATATAGCCCAGAAAGATGCACAAAAAGGGGGTTACAGATAACAGAACTTTAACAAGCATCACACTAACGGTAGTTTACATTTTTTTTTAAGCTCACCCCAACATCAGAAATTATGAGGACCATTAGAGCCTCAGAGACTCGTTGTCTGGCCAGGGAAAGAAAATATTTATGAGGTGTCACTAAAGTTTCAGAGAGGGCTGCAATCTGGTCAGAGAGCCAGGCATGGGTGAGTTTAAGGCATGGGCAAACATTCCAAGCAGGTTCAGAATTTGCAGTAATTTATAATAAATCCAAAATTATCTTTTCATGGCTTTCTGGCAAGTGGGCTCCCAATTTTAATAAATGATCAGGTTGGGTCTATCAACCCTGTCCCTTACTTTTGGAAACTCCCCTTCCACATCCAAGCTTGTGAACTCCTGAGCATTTTCCATTCCAGATATGTATTCACAGATTTTCTAACTCTTCTCCTCTAATTGTGTATTACTTGGGGCGAATGTAATGTCAAGGCATTGTTCTGGATGAGAATGGGAAGATTTTTTGCATACACATTGGATTCATTATCTAATTTTTCATTCGAAATACTTAATCCCTGACACTAAAACCTACCCTACTGGACTCTGACTACTAATGCAAATATGATGGAGATAAATTACCCCAACAAAATAGAAATACAAGCAGTTCAGAGGAGGCATGGTGCATAGTTGGACTTGCCTTTTGCATTATGTAGTGTAGGAGTTATAAATCTAGCAAATTTTCAATTTAAATAGTTCTCCATGTGTTTGAAAGTTAACAAATATTTGAATTCCTGTCTCCCTTTCTCTGTAGCCTATTCAACACATGTATTTTTATATGCACATATCAAATCCTACCTGGTACCACACGTACATTCTTGTGAGGTGGATGAATTGGCAGATACAATTTGTGAGAATAGATCACTCATTCTAAACGCTGTTGGAACTGAAAATTCAACCTATGGGTGAGCTTCCTAGTTGAACAACATTATACATAAACCCATGTTCAGTAAAATGAATATTTTTGGATCTGTGGATGATATATATTTCATGATTAATTTAGATTGCCATATATATTGCTACTTTTTAATGTCTGTGTGTGTGTGTTTTATATATATATATATATATATATATATATATATATATATATATATATACTCTCCAGATTTTTCAAAATATGAAATATATGTGTCTTATTATACACTCCCTAAATTCATTCATATTCATATATGTGGATTTATGATCAACTTTTCACAAGATTATTATCAGAAATATTCATCCACCTGAAATACATATTTGTTTCCTAGTACTGAAAACAAACTTCAGTGAATGGTGCACACAACTCCTAATATTTCTACAGTAACTCACCCAGTTTAACATCAATGCGTATAGATTCCTATGGGACATGAAGTGTATTTTGACGTTCATTTTTATTCAACTCTGGTACATTACTATTTCTTCAGTTAATGCACATAATAGGATAAATATTTCATCCACAATTTATCAAATTGATAGGCATTTGTTTCACTTTCAATCACTTCCTGATTCAGAACACATGTATTCCTTAATGTTTCTTGACTGCTCGTTTCATGAGACTTCTTTCCAAACACATTATTTTCAATTTCCATTATCGCTTTGAAGCAAATCTCACACACCCGTCTTGATAAACCATTAAAGTAATATTACCATTATATGTATAATTGGTTGGAATTAATGATTGTATATCAATATAAGATTTTCTGCATATTTTCAGATATAAATTCAATCGATTATTTAAAGTGTAATCAGTTATATTATTTATTCACAGTATGGTCTCTTCATGCATTATCTCTACATACATAGACACAGGGTACACCTCTTTGTACCCCCAATATTAATTTATATGTCTTCAAAATATTGCTCCCAGAAATGGTGGAAAAAAATACTCTGTCAACTGATGTACATAAACATTTTATCACAGTAATATTCTGGACACAAAATGCAAAGTTCACACTTATGATTGTACCAAAGACTAAATGGAATGTAAACATGGATTACTAAAAAAATCCATGTCCAATTTGGCTAATGCTCTCAAATGTCAATCCTATTAATGATTACATATTTGTTTCTTCCTAAGATTATATATTCATATTCAACCCTGTTGAAAATATCTAATACTATCACTCACTTTATACTTTGTCTGATTTCATAATGTCTCTATAGATATCTGCTTTCCTACATATTTTCCCCAGTTCATCATTGTGACTCATTCTTCACATGTGCTGACATTGACATTCACTCACTAACCGAAACCCTGTTGCTAAAGAACTTTTGGTCCAATTCCTATACTCATTCTTTTTTCTAAACTTACTTACTATCTTCCTAATCCACCTACTGTCCCCTTTTGACTGGATATTCTCTTCGACATTCAATCATCCAAGGTACAAGGTCCTATGCCATTTTATATCGATTTATCTGAGACATCTGTGCAGAACATAATTCAAAGCTAAGTGTCACAATCAAAGGCCCAATTCCCTTCTGGGCTTCAAATCTTACCTAGATTTCTGTTTTCATACTTACATTTCATCTATTTATTCTTGTAAATATCGCAGATTCCCAATACCATTATTCATCCTGCAGAATGATTCCTAACTCAAATCGAATATGTTATTAATCCTAACCATACACTCTTCCATCAATCTAACTTTACAAAAGAGTAAGGACACAGTTTGTCTTACAATACAGGAATGTAGGGGATCTTCCACCTGCTGAGAACCTCAAAGGTCCTTACAGAAATGATCCCTGGAGAAGATGTTGACAGCTATGGAGGACCTGAGAGAGAAAAATTCATTTTCCATGGAAAACAACCAGGTCAAAATGAAGGGATGTGTCTGAATCAGCCTCTCTCTTCTTAATGTAGAGTAGTTGGACCAAATCAGGCATGTGTGGAGAGCTGTTCCCGGGTGCCGATTTTTGATATACAATTCTTAGCTTGAAGTGTCACAGTAAGTAGGGGCAGGCTCCATCTCATGGGAACCTAGGAAACAACTTTTAGGACAAAGTGTTTGCCAAGGCAGTGACCTCATTCAGTTTCTGAATGAAGTGACCTACCTCACTTCTTTGGTGATGGAACTCTCTGAACTGGGGATCCAAGAAGCCAGGCACCCAGAGTCAGTCCCAGTCCCAATCCCAGTGGGCTCACATGTTTGTATTTACCAAGGACAGAGTCAGACTTTCTTGGTACCTACTGATGTGAGGATGGCCAAATGCCAGGAGAGCTCTGAAGAGGGCCAGTTCATGAGAAAGCAGGCAGTGTCTCACCACTGGTTCCTGAAAACTTCACTGAGTTGGCCAAGGAGACCAGATCTGAGAGAGTTTCCCAATACTATTATTCATCCCGAAGAATGATTCCTAACCCAAATTGAACATGTTATTAAACCTAACATACACTGTTCCCTCAATCTAACTTTACAGAAGAGCGGGGACAGTGTTGGTCTTACAATACAGGAATGTAGGGGATCTTCCACCTGCTTAGAAACTCAAAGGTCCATGCAGAAATCATTCCTGGAGAAGATGTAGGCAGCTATGAAGGACTTGAGAGAGCAAAAGTCATCTTCCATGGCAAACAACCTGGTCAGGATAAAGGAGTGTATCTGAATCAGCCTCTCTCTTATTAATGTAGAGAAGATGGATCAAACCAGGCCTGTGTGGAGAGCTATTCCTGAGTGCCTATGGTTTATATACCATTCTAACTTGTGAAAGTGTCACAGGAAGTAGGGGCATCCTCCATCTCAAGAGACCATAGGAAGCAACTGTTAGGACAAAGCGGTTGCCAAGGGAGTGACCTCTTTCAGTTTCTGAAGGAAGTGACCTCACGTCACTTCCTTGGTGTTGGAACTCTCTGAACTTGGGATCCAGGAAGCCAGGCACCCATTGCCAGTCCCAGTCCTACTCCTAGTGGGCTCACTTCTTTGGATTTACCAGGGACAGAGTCAGTCTTTCATGGTACCTACTGATGTGGGGATGGCCAAATGCCAGAAGAGCTCTGAAGAGGGGCCTTTCCTGAGAAAGCAGGTAGTGGCTCATGCTGGCTCCTGAAATCTTCGCAGAGTTGGCCACGAAGACCAGATCTGAGACAAGACAGGCTATTTTTGGGGAACATAGTATGACCCACCAGTCAGAGAATACTCCAGATAGTCACAGATGTACTTGGGGGAAGCAGGTGCCTTTGTGGGTGTTGGTGTGGGATTCTTTTTTTGTCTCATGTTCTGAGAATAGGTTAACCAGTACCCTGGTTATTAATTGGTAGTTACATTATGCTTATAGACCCCAGAACTCAGGACAGGTAGAAAAAATAAATAGAACCATTAAATAGACCTTTACGAAATTACTCTTAGAGACCTGCATAAAAGATTGGACTATGCTCCTGCCTTATCCACTGTTTCATGCAAGAAATACTCCCTCTGTTTCTTTGTGTAACCTCACCACCTGTGAAATTCTCTATGGTGCCCTTCCTCCAGTAAGGGACCTAACCCCAACTCTAAGACCTAAGGATCCCTTCCACACCCCCTAGCTTGACAGACTTAAAGCTCTTGAAAGAACTCATTGATATCTGTTCAAACAGCTGGCCACGGCCTACCAAACTGGGGACAAGGGGACTCCACTTCAATATAATGTAAGAGACTTCATCTACATAAGAAGACATCAGGTTTCATTCCTGGAACCCCGATGGAAAGGAACATACCAGGTACTACTTATAACACCTACATCAGTAAATGTATACGGAATCAATTCCTGGATCCATGCCTCTCATCTCAAGCCTGCGCTCTGTCCAGACTCTTGCTGGAAACTGGAAATGACTAGTAGCCCTTTCAAATTGTGTTTTCACCATATGAATAAGGCTATAGACTCTCCCCTTGGCCACCAGTAGTCCTAAACCTCATCAGGTGGTTCATCAGCGATGGCTGATCACAAATCCTACTAGAGAAGAAGTATGGTCTATCTCACTTACAGCCCCCATAGGGACCTGGTGGCCATCTCTCCACCCAGACATTTGTCAGCTGGCTATAGGTTTTTCCTATTGGGATATATCTGATAAAGTGGATCCCACTAAAATTCTATTAAATACCTTCTGTATCATCGATAATGGAAACAAACATTATGGATGTAGGGACACGCGAGCAAGATGCAGGTTGGCTAGCCCAGATTACTATGTTTGCACGGCAGACTATCAAAGTCACAAGGAGCCACGGCTGTGAGGGGAAAAAGCCAACTTCTTCTGTAAGTCATGGGGATGTTAGCATACAGGGACTGCCTGGTGGAACCCAAACTCCCCATCAAATTCAGTACACAGCATTGGCCATATTACCAATTAGACAACCAAAACTGATGGACCCCAAAAGGCTCTCTAGATTCTCAAATTATGCATGACATTTTTAACTTCTACAAGTGATCAAAAGGGTGGAAGGAGATTCCCCTATGTGAAGACCTTTTCCCTCCTTCACTCACGTCCTGAACTATGCTTCTCCAATAGATCCTAACCCTCAGCCTTCTGCTCCAGACTCTCTGCTTTCACTCCCACCTGAGCAACCTGATTTCTCCCCTCCATTTACTAGATCAAAAAACCAAACCTCGGCCGGTTCTCAGACAATTGCGCCCTTGCTGAGGTATCAGGTACTGAGGTACCCCTCCACCCACTCAGTCCTCTTTTCTCCAGTAAGTGCCCAGAGCAGGTCCCATCAGGTCCTCTTACCAGCTAACCCAAAGCTCAAACCAGCTGAGGAGATCCCTCAGACCACTATCCAAGATGTAATGAAAGTGACCTTTAAAGTTGCCTTGTCATCACTGAAAACAGGTGACTAAGAATTTAAAGTCCCTCACAGGCTTTTTGGGATACTCACTCCTGTCGTCCCCTCTGCTCTACCTGTTCTACTGCTCAAGTTTTTGTTGCCAGGAAAATCACAAACCCCTTTCCCAATATTCTTTTACATCTCTCCTTCCTAATTCTCAGACAAACGGAGCTGCTCTCAGCCTTGCTTTCCACGTCTTGCCCCTCTTCACCAGGCCCACAGAAAAGTCTTATATGACCTTCTCCAGAAGTCTTCACCATTGCTGACTTTAGGACTTTCAGCAGAAGAGTCCCTATAAAAGAATTCAATGTAGATAAACTCCGTGTTTTCATGTCGCCCTGTTCTACTTGGCCAGTGGCTGGAAAAATCAGCACTCCTAAGCTAGACACCCCCTTACGAGTTTTTCACAAAATAAGTGAACAAGGCCTCTGGCCTTGAGCTGGGGATTCTTAGAGATGGCTACAATTCTAAGTAAAGAAGTTACCAACTAGGCTCCATGGTAACAGCTGGCAGGGAGAAAAAAAAAGAGAAAAAAAAAGCTCTCCCTGTCCCAAGTGTCCTTGAAAAGTTAACTTGCCGAGAACAGAGGAAAAAATAACAGAAACAAAAACTGCTTTTTGTGAACTTCTGCAGACTGTGAACTTCTGAGCCCCTTCCCTTACATGTTGGGTACAAATTCTGAAACTACCTAAACTTGGGGTTCAGAAGATTAATTGATTACAACAGAAGCAATACCCTCTAAATCCGTTTGCAACCAAATAGGGCTGTTTCCCTGTCTTCGGTGCTATCTTAGATTCTTTTCCTTTTCCGTACCTACAACAGTATAATTCTATATACTTAAACATTGTTTATGTTTTCATGAAATGGTCAACAGATGTGATTAATTATGTAATGGTGCAGATGTTTCCCAGAGTGTTCTAGGATGATGCATGTTCATTTAAAGATCAAATCGGAGGGCATACAACCTGTTTCCACCGGGAACCTGTATCTCTCACTTTAGCCATCCTATTAGGAATAGGAGTTGCTGCAGGAGTGAGCACAGGAACCCTAGTCCATGGGACACAACAAATGACCCAATTAGAAGCAGCAATAGACCAAAAATTAAAGATAATAAAACCTCCATCACAGCTTTACAGGAATGTTTAACCTCTCTCTCTGAAGTTGTTTTACAGAACAGGCGAGGGTTAAACCTTCTCTTCATGAGAGAAGGGGGACTTTGTGCTGCATTGAGGGAAGAAGGTTGTTTTTATGCCGACCATACTGGAGTTGTATAAGAACCTATGAGTATATTAAGAAAAAGCCTTTAAGAGTGTCAACGAGAGAGAGAGGCCCAAAAAGGGTGGTTTGAGTCTTGGTTCACACAGTCCCTCTGGTTAACTATGCTTTCATAAGCCCAGGCCTGTCCATTAATAATCCTCATATTATTGCTAACTGTAGGACCCTGTTGGCTCAACCATGTAGTTTCCTTTCTCGAAGCTCAAATTGGACAATTTAAACTTATGGTAATCAGACAACAATATACCCCACTAGGAGACATAAAATGTGACACCCTTCAATGATCACTTTCATGATTAAAAGTAACCAGAAGAAGAATTGGGGAATAAAAAGTTAATAAAATAGGTACTTGTCACTTCCTATTTTTCTGTATGCTTAATAAAACACTGTTGAAATCTTGAGAACTGTTTGCTAATCTTGTTCCCAGAATGTGCTGTCCCCAACTGCCAAACTGCAGAATGTACTCCATCATCCCGTTGAAAGCAAACTGCCCACTCTCCCTGACGCATCAATAAATTTCCCTCCCTGCCCTCTCCAAGGAAAGTATATAAGCTCTGTTTAAGCTGTTCTCAGGACTCTCTGCTCTATTCAAGTGAGCTCTGAGCCCCAGCATGCTGGACCCTCAATAAACCCTTTGTTGTTGCATGAGACAGTCTCTTGGTGGTCTCTTCCTCCTATGCCTGCCCGACCATTACAATATTCCAACTCTATATTCTTATAAATATCTCAGGTTCCCAATACCATTATTCATCCAGCAGAATAATTCCTAACCCATATCAAACATGTTATTAAACATAACCATACACTCTTCCCTCAATCTAACTTTACAGAAGAGCAGGCACAGAGTTGGTATTACAATACAGGAATGTAGGGGATTGTTCATCTGCTGAGAACCTCAAAGATCCATGCAGATATGATCACTGGAGAAGATGTAGGCAGCTATGAAGGACCTGAGAGAGCAAAAGTCATCTTCCATGGAAAACAACCTGGTCAGTATGAAGGGTTGTGTATGAATCAGGCTCTCAAATTTTAATGTAGAGAAGATGGACCAAACCAGGCCTGTTTAGAGAGTTGTTCCCGGGTGCCTATGGTTGATATACCATTCTAACTTGTGAAACTGTCACAGGTAGTAGGGGCAGCCTGCATCTCATGGGACCCTTGGAAGCAAATGTTAGGACAAAGTGGTTGCCAAGGCAGTGACCTCATTCAGTTCCTGAAGGAATTGACCTCACCTCACTTCCTTGTTGATGGAACTATCTGAACTTGGGATCCAGGAAGCCAGGCACACAGAGCCAGTCCCAGTCCCAGTCCCAGTGGTCTCACTTGTTTGGATTTACCAAAGACAGAGTCAGTCTTTCTTGGTACCTACTGATGTGAGGATGGCAAAATGCCAAGAGAGCTCTGAAGAGGGGCCTTTCCTGAGAAAAAGGTAGTTGCTCAATGCTGGCTCCTGACAACTTTACAGAGTTGGCTAAGGAGGACAGATCTGAGAGAGAACATGCCATTTAAAGGGAACATACTGTGGCCCACTAGTCAGAGGACACTCCAAATTGTCTCGGAATTACTTAGGGACAGGAGGTGCCTTTATGGGTGTAGGTGTAGGTTTGTGGTTTTCACTTGTTCTGAGAATAGGTATCAAAGGCGGTTTGTTTGGATTGAGTGAACTCTTTCTGGTAAGTACTTTGACAAGGCTAGTGTTTTTATGTCTGTATATAAAACGGTGTTCGTGGTTGTAGACATAAGAAGAGAGAATGCATCAATGGATGTGTCCTGTCTAGTAGAAAGCTTGCCAGCCTTCATACTGCCCAATTTATGAATGGACTGCTACTTGACTTACGGATGGGCAACATCTGCTATCCTCCAAAGTTCCTGTTTTCTTCCTGAATTCTGGCCTCTCTAAAGAATAGGCTCATGCTTTTGTGCCCAAGATATGTACCACCTCCAAGCTCTGTGACATGGACATGTACTGGATACCTGAAGGGAATGACGAGCTTCTTAGAAAACTCAGATATCAGTATGACCAGTAAAGTCTCAGTGGAGAAAGCCTGCTTTGTGCCTTTTGCTTACCTATTGTTTTATTGCTCTGAATGTCAGGAAGGTCTCTGCCTCAGGCCTCCCCTTTGTGAAGCCTGAAGAAAAGAGTTCTCAAATTGAAATGAATGGGCATCACCTGTGGCTCTGTGCTTAATTGCTTTGGAAAGGGATGTGTCTGAATCAGCCTCTTGGCACTGTGTGAGGCTGTGGCTTAGATTCTCAGCACTAGATGGATCCAAAGAAATATCTCATGTGTGCATCCAATACAAAAATGGCTAAAAGAGCAGATATTGTAGATGAAGTCTCTCGCCTTCCTATGTAAAGTTCCTGACCTCCATTAAGTGAGAATAGTGATACTTTGGGTCAAATGAGATATTTAAAGCCCTGTAGAGGCTAGCCTATAGGTTCATGGGTTTTCTCATGATTCCAGTTCACATAAAGAATCTAAACCGCACAGTAATTTGGCCTCAAATTGGAGAAGCAAAGCAGCATTAACGGCATGCCTATTTGATCACTCTTGGTTAACAGGAAGGGTGTCTAGGCCACACAGACTTTAGGAAAATGAGGGAAAAAGGGAGCTTATTTTGGACACTGTTGTGGGCTGCGCCCCTCATGGAAACCTGCTACCAGAGGTAATGATTAGTGTCTATATGGAAGAAGATGAGGGCCATGTGGGAGTGTTTTGGTTTTAATTGTGGACATTTGTATCGTGGTTGGAAGAGATGACTGGGTCCACCTGGGCTTGAACTCTGGTGTGACTCCCATTAGAGACTGAGTTCTGGAACTGACCTCAGAGCAGTATTGCCATAAATTTTGTCGGGATTTTATTAGGCCACGCATGAGAGTGACCCTTGGAAACTGAGATCTAAGGCCAGTGTGGATTTCCACAGAGTACTGGGAATCTCAGCCAGGATATAACATGATTTTATTTTTAAAGACTTGGCAGCCATAGTTGAGAGTCAAAACACACATGCAACTCACATTGTAGACCTCAATGGGTCTGGCTTCATGTGACCTTTTGGCCACTCTTTGGGAAGACTTGCCTGTGAGAGTTCTTCAGAGCATTCATTGAAATGAGCTTCCTCACCATTTAATGGTTCCTGAATTAATTGAAACCCATAGTGCCTCCAACTTCATCCTTGAAAAATGGCTAGATAAATACCATGAAATTTTTGAAATTCCCATGACCAGGTGGCACTGGAGAAACTTTGGATGTCCTGTTGCTGATCATGAGTATACCAGACGGTGCCTTGATTGACTGGGTTTCATGAAAATGGTGTAGATCAGATATGCCAGTAAGTTGGAGCCTGCTGAGCAGTGGGCCTAGAGCAATGTTGGGCAGGTGTGTGACACAAAATATGCGCTGGGGCCATTTCGATCTGCCATTGGCTTCCAAATGCCTTGTGACTGACAGGATGCAGCCAGCAGACCCTTATTTGTAAAGGCATCTTGTTATATGGAGAGTTTTGACCCTGTCCCTTACTTTTGGAAACTCCTCTACCACCTCCAAGTTTGTGAACTACTGATCATATTCCATTCCAGATTTGTATTCTCAGAATTCCTAACTCTTTTTCCCTAATTGTGTCTTACTTGGGGTGAAAGTATTGTCAAGGCATTGTTCTGGATGAGAGTGGGAAAAATTTTGTGTAGCACATATTTGCATACACATTGGATTAATTTTCCAATTTTCCATTCAGAATACTAAATCCCTGACACTAACATATACCCTATTAGACTCTGACTACTAATCCTAATATGGTGGAGTAAAATAACCCAAACGGAATAGAAATACAAGCAGTTCAGAGAAGGCATGGTGTGTAGTTGGAATTGTGTTTTGCATTATATTGGGTAGAAGGTATAAACTAGTTAATTTTTTTATTGAAAGAGTTCTCCATGTGTTTTTAAAGTAAACAAATGTATGAATTTGTGTCTCCCTTTCTCCGTAGCATATTCAGCACATGTATTTTTATATGCACATACAGAATCCTACCTGGTACCACTCGTACAATCTTGTGAGGTGGCTTACTTGGCAGATACAAATTGCGAGAAGACATCACAGCTCCTAAACACTGTTGGAACAGAAAATTAAACCTATGGGTGAGCTTCCTAGATGAACAACATTATACATAAATCCATGTTCAGTAAAATGAATATTTTTGCATCTGTGGATGATTTATATTTCATGGTGAATTTCGATTGGCATATATATTGCTACTTTTTAATGTCTGTGTGTATATATATATATATATATATATATATATATATATATATATATATACAGTCTCCAGATTTTTCAAAATATGAAATATATGTGTCTTATTACACACTTCCTAAATTCATTCATATTCATGTATGTGGATTTATAATCAAATTTTCACATGATTATTCTCAGAAATATTCATCCACCTGAAATACATATTTTTTCCTACTAGTGAAAACTAACTTCAGTGAATGTTGCATACAAATCCTAATATTTCTACAGTAACTGACCCAGTTTAACATCAATGCGAGTAGATTCCAATGGGACATGCTGTGTGTTTTGACGTTCATTTTTATTCAACACTGGTACATTATGATTTCTTCAGTTTATGCACATCATAGGATATATTTTTCATCCACAGTTTCCCAAATTTATAGGCATTTGTTTCACTTTCAATCAATTCCTTCTTCAGAACACATGTATTCATCCATGTTTCTTGACTGGTCTTTTCATGAGACTTCTTTACAAAACACATTATTTTCAATTTTCATAATCATTTTTGAAGCGAAACTCAGACACCGTTCATGATAAACAATAACACTAATATTAACAATAGATGTATAACTGGTTGGAATGAATGATTTTATATCAATATAAGATATCTTAAATATTTTCAGATATCAATTCCATCCATTATTTAAAGTGGAATCAGCTATATTATTTATTCACAGTGTGGTCAATTCATGCATTATCTCTATATTCATAGACACAGGGCACACCTCTTTGTACAACCAATACTTATGTATATGTCTTCTAAATATTACTGCCAGAAATGGTGTAAGAAATACTCATGTCACCAGATCTACATACACATTTTATCACAGTAATATTCGGGACACAAAAAGTAAATGTCACACTTATGATTGTACCGGAGTCTGAATGGAAAGTGAACATGGATTACTAAAAACATTCCTGTCCATGTTGCCTAATCCTCTCAATTATCAATCCTGTTGGTGACTACATATTTGTTTCTTCCAGAGATTATATATTCAAACTCTACCCTGTTGAAAATGCCTAATCATATCACTCACTTTATACTTTGCCTGATTTCATTATGTCTCTATTGATATGTGGTTTCCTACATATTTTCCCCAGTTCATCATTGTGACTGACCCTTCACATGAAGTTATGTTTACTTTCACTCTCTAACCAAAACACTATTGCGATAGAACATATATTCCAAATCCTATATTGACACTTCTTCCTAAACCTACTATCTACCTAATCCTACCGACTATCCGTTTTTGACTGGATGTTCTCTTCGACATTCAATCATCCAAGGTACAAGGTTCTATGCCATTATATATCTATTTTTCTGAGACATCTGTGCACAATGTAAATCAAAGTTAAGTATCCCAATCAAGGGCCCAATGCCCTCTAGGCTTCAAAATTACCTAGATTTCTGTTTTTATTCATATATTTAACCTCTATATTTTTATAAATATCGCAGGTTCCCAATACCATTATTCATCCCGCAGAATGATTCCTAACCCAATTCAAACATTTTATTAACCCTAAGAATACACTGTTCCCTCAATCTAAATTTAATGAAAAGCAGGGACAGAGTTGGTCTTACAATACAGGAATGTAGGGGATCTTCCACCTGCTGAGAACTTCAAAGATCCATGTAGAAATGAACCCTGGAGAAGATATAGTCATCTATGAAGGACCTGAGAGAGCAAAAGTCATCTTCCATGTCAAACACCCTGGTCAGGATGAAGGGATGTGTCTGAATCAGCCTCTCTCTTCTTAATGTAGAGGAGAAGGACCAAACCAGGCCTGTGTGGATAGCTATTCCCGGGTTCCTAAGGTTGACATACCATTCTAACTTGTGAACATTTCAGAGGAAGTAGGGGAACCCTCCATCTAATGGGACCCTTGGAAGCAACTATTAGGACAAAATGGTTTACAAGACAGTGAATTCATTCAGTTCCTGAAGGAAGTGACCTCACCTCACTTCCTTCGTGATGGATCTCTCTGAACTTGGGATCCTGGAAGCCAGGCACACAGAGCCAGTCCCAGTCCCAGTCCCAGTGGGCTCACTTGCTTGGATTTACCAAAGACAGAGTCAGTCTTTCTTTGTTCCTACTGATATTATGATGCCAAAAGCAAGGAGAGCTCTGAAGAGGGGCCTTTCCTGAGAAAGCAGGTAGTGGCTCAAAATTTCCTTCTGACAACTTAAAAGAGTTGGCCAAGTAGACCAGATCTGAGACAGGACAGGACATTTCGGGGAAACATTGTATGGCCCACCAGTCAGAGGACACTCCGTAGAGTCACAGACCTACTTGGGGGAAGGAGGTGACTTTGTGGGTGTGGTTGTGGGTTTATGATTTTGTCTCATCTTCTGAGAATAGGTAGGAAAGGCGGTTAGTTTTTTTTTTTTTTTTTTGGAGTGTACTGTTTCTAGTAAGTCGTTTGACAAGGCGAGTGTTTCTATGTCTGTGTATTCCACTGTGTCCGTGGTTGTATACATTAGAAACGAGAATGCATCAATGTATTTGTCCTGTCTAGTAGAAAGCTTCCCAGCATTCAACCTGCCCAATTTATGAATGGGTTGTGGCTTTCCTTAAGGATGGGCAACACCTACTATCTTCCTAATTACCAATTTTCTTCCTGAATTCTTTCCAATCTCCAGAATTGGCTCATGTTTTTTTGTCCAAGATATGTACCACCTCCAAGCTCTGTGACATGGCCATGTACTGGATATCTGCAGGGAATGGCGAGCATCTCAGAAAACTCAGATATCAGTGTGACCAGTAAAGTATCAGTGGAGAAACCCTGCTTTGGGCCTTTTGCTTACATAATGTTCTGTTGCCCTTAATTTCAAGAAGTTCTTTGCCTCAGGCCACCCCTTTGTGAAGCCTGAGGAAAACAGTTTTCAAATGGAAACGAATGGGCATCACCTGTGGCCCTTTGCTTTATTGCTTTGGAAAGGGATGTGTGTGATTTAGCCTCTTGGCCCTGTGTGAGGCTGTGGCTTAGATTCTCAGCACCTGATGGATCTAAAGAAAGATCCCATGTGTGCATCCAAAACCAAAATGGCCAAAAGAGCAGTTCTTGTGGATGACGTCTCGCCTTCCTCTGTGAGGTTCCTGACTTCCATCAATAGGGATCCTTTGGGTCAGAGGAGTTCTCCAAAGCCCTGCAGAGGTGCTTGGGTTTTCTCATGACTCCAATTCACATAAAGAATCTTAACCTCTGAGTCAGTTGGCCTCAAAGTAGAGAAGCGGTGTAGTCTTCACAGCATGCCTATTTCATCACGCCTGGTTCACAGAAAGTATGTCCAGGCCACCCTGACTTTAGCAAATGAGTGGCAAGGGAGCATATTTTGGACACTGTCTTGGACTGCGCTCCTCATGAAAACCTCCAGCCAGAGGTTATGATGAGTGTCTATATGGAAGAAAATGAGGGCCATGTCGAAGTGTTTTGGTTTTAATTGTGGTCATTTGTGTGTCAGTTGGAAGAGATAACTGTGTTCACCTGGGCTTGAACTGTTGTGTGATTCCCCTTAGAGACTGCTTTCTGGAACTGACCTCAGTGAAGTATTGCCATGAATTGTTTTGAGATTTTAGGAGGCCACGCATGAGATTCGCTCTTGGTATCTGTGATCTAGGCCCAGGGTGGCTTTGCACAGAAAACTGGGAATCTTTGCAAGGATATCACATGATTTTATTCTGAAAGACTTGGCAGCCATCAATGAGAGTCAAAACACACATGGACCTAACATTGTAGACCTCAATGGGCCTTGCTTATGTTACCATTTGGCCTCTGTTTATGTAGCCTTGCCTATGAGAGTTCTCTAGAGCTTTCATTGAAATGAGCTTCCTCACCATTTAATGGTTCCTGAATTAATTGAAACCCAGAGTGTCTCAAATTCATTTTTGAAAAATGGCTAGATAAATACCATGCAAGGTTTGAAATTCCCATGACCAGGTGGCACTGGAGAACCTTTGGATATCTGGTTCCTGATCATGAGTGTACCAGACAATGCCTTGATTGACTGGGTTTCATGAAAATGGAGTAGAACAGAGATGCCTGTAAGTTGGAGCCTGCTGAGTAGTGGGCCTAGAGCTGTGGTGTGAAGGTGTGTGATAAACATCTGTGGTGGGGCCATGTGAATATGTCTTTGACTTCCAAATGGCTTGTGACTGACATGCTGCTGCCAGCAGACCCTTATATGTAAAGGCATCTTATTATATAGAGGGGTTTCAGGGCAATGTTCAGAATCAGGTTGCTCTTGTCAAGGGGGCAAGCTATGTGGGATAGAAGCCTGGTTGGTGCATTCTCCTGTAAACCCTGACCCACCACACCTGACAGAACTCCCTCCAGCACTGTGTCCCTGATGAACTCCTTGTATTTTTTGAAGCAACACCAAACTACGAGTGCAGCAGCCAGAAACACCACGAAAAGTGGAGGATGACCAAATGACTTCACAGTCCACGCGGGCAGACACTTAGACCCAGGTGGCCAAAAATTGCCGACAAAGATAGAATTCATCACTGCTGCCTAATGTTCATTGGAAAACAAGAAACCATGTCCTCCAGGTCACATAGATGCCATTCCAGATTTGATGGTCTCACTACAAAGGAAGCTAAATCTCCTGACAACAACATATACTTTAAGTGCCCAAACTCAGAGGCAGTTTGTCAAGAAGTCTTTAGGCCAAAAGAACTTCATGTTTGTGGAGTGTTTACCCTATCCCTTACTTTTGGATACTCCTCTCCCAACTCCAAGGTTGTGAACTCCTGAGCATTTTCCATTCCAGATATGTATTCACAAATTTTCTAACTCTTCTCCTCTAATTGTGTCTTACTTCTGGTGAAGGAAATGTCAAGGCATTGTTCTGGATCAGAGTGGGGAGATTTTTGTGTAGCACATATTTGAATACACATGAGATTAATTTTCCTATTTTCCATTCGAAATTCTGAATCCCTGACACTTACCCATACCCTACTAGACTCTCACTACTAATCCTAATATGATGGAGAAAAATAACCCAAACAAAATAGAAATACAACCAGTTCAGAGGAGGCCTGTTGTATAGTTGGACTTGCCTTTTGCATGATAAAGGGTAGGTGTTACAAATCTAGTCAATTTTTAAATGAAAAAGTTCTCCATGTGATTTAAAGTTAACAAATATGTGAATTCTTGTTTCCCTTTCTCTGAAGCCTATTCAGAACATGTATTTTTAATGCACATATTGAATCCTACCTGGTATCACACTTATATTTTTGTGAGGTGGATGACATGGCAGATACAAATTGTGAGAAGAGATCACTCCTCCTAAACACTGTTGGAACTGAAAATTCAACCTATGGGTGAGCTTCCTAGTTTAACAACATTTTACTTAAATCCATGTTTAGTAAAATAAATATTTTTGCTTCAATGGATGATATATATTTCATGATGAATTTCTATTGGCATATATATTGCCAGTTTTTAATGTCTCTGTGTGTGTTTTTTGTATATATATATATATTCTCCAGGTTCTTCAAAACATGAAATATATGTGTCTTTTATACACTCCATAAATTTATTCATGTTCATGTACTTGGATTTATAATCAACTTTTCAGAAGATTATTCCAGAAATATTCATCCACCTGAAATTCATATTTGTTACCTAGTACTGAAAGCTAACTTCAGTGAATGGTGCACACAAATCCTAATATTTTTATAGTAACTGACCCAGTTTAATATCAAAGCAAGTTGATTCCTATGGGACATTTTATGTATTTTGACATTTATTTTTATTCAACACTGGTAAATTACTATTTCTTCTTTTTTTGCACATCATAGGATATATATTTAATCCAAAAGTTATCAAATTTACAGGTATTTGTTTCACTTTCAATCACTTTCTGCTTCAGAACACACGTATTCCTGCAGGTTACTTGACTGGTCTTATCATGAAACTTCTTTCCAAACACATTATTTTTGATTTTCATAATGATTTTTGAAGCAAAATATACACAATTTTCATGATTATCCATAACCCTAATATTTCCATTAGATGTATAAATGGTTGTAATGAATGTATGTGTATCAATATAAGATTTCATGTATATTTTCAGATATCAATTCATTCCATTATTTAAAGTTGGAACCAGTTATATTTTTAATTCTCAGTATGGTCTCTTCATGCATTATCTCAATATTCATAAACACATGGTACACCCATTTGTACCCCCAATACTAATTTATGCATCTTCAAAATATTGCTCCCAGAAACAGTGGAAGAAATACTCCACCTGATCTACATATACATTTTATCACTGTAATAATCTGGACACAAAATGCAAAGTTCACCTTTATGATTGTACCAAAGCCTAAATGGAAATTGACCATGGATTACTAAAACATCTATGTCTAAATTGCCTAATGCTCTCAAATGTCAATCTATTTGTGACTCCATATTTATTTTTCCCTAAGATTATACAGTCAAGTTCAACCCTGTTGAAAATGTCTAATATTATCACTCACTTTGTACTATACCTGATTTCCTAATATCTCTATTGATATCTGCTTTGCTACATATTTTCCCCAGTTCATCATTGTGAGTGACCCTAAACATGTGCTGATATTGACATTCACTCTCTAACCGAAACCCTATTGTTAAAGAACTTTTGGTCCAAAGTCTATACTCGCCCTCATTTCAACACCTACCGACTATCTTCCTGATCCTACAGACTATCCCTGTTTGATTGGATGTTCTCTTCTACATTCAATCATCCAAGGTACAAGGTCCTATTTCATTGTATATCGATTTATCTGAGACATCTGTGCATAACATAATTCAATGCTAAGTATCCCAATCAAAGGCCCAATGCCCTTCTGGGCTTCAAATCTTACCTAGATTTCTGTTTTCATACTTATATTTCACCTATATATTCTTAAAAATGTCACAGGTTCCCAATACCATTATTAATTGAGCGGAATGATTCCTAACCCAAATCAAACATGTTATTAACCTTAACCATACACTGATCCCTCAATCTAACTTTTCAGAAGAGCAGGGACAGAGTTGGTCTCAAAATACAGGCATGTAGGGGATTCTCCACCTGCTGAGAACCTAAAAGGCCCATGCAGAAATGATCCATGGAGAAGATGTAGGCAGCTATGAAGGACCTGAGAGAGCAAAAGACATCTTCCATGGTGAATAACCTGGTCAGGATAAAGGGTTGTGTCTGAATGAGCCTCTCTTTTTTTCATATAGATAAGATGGACCAAAACAGGCCTATGTGGAGAGCTGTCTCTAGGTGCCTATGGTTGATATACCATTATAACCTGTGAAAGTATCACAGGAAGTAGGGGCAGCCTCCATATCATGGGACCTTTGGAAGCAACTGTGAAGGCAAAGAGGTTGTCAAGATAGTGACCTCATTCAGTTCCTGAAGGAAGTGACCTCATCACACTTCTTTGGTGATGGAACTGTCTGAACTTGGTATCCAGGAAGCCAGGCACTCAGAGCCAGTCACAGTCCGAGTCCCAGGGGTCTCAATTTTTTTGATTTACCAAGGAGAGAGTCAGAGTTTCTTGGTAACTACTGATGTGTGGATGGCCAAATGCCAGGAAAGCTCTGAAGAGGGGCCTTTTCTGAGAAAGCAGGTAGTGGCTCACCACTGGCTCCTGACAACTTCACAGAGTTGGACAAGGAGACCAGATCTGAGAAAGGACAGGCCATTTCAGTGGAACATAGTATGACCCACCAGTCATAGGACACTCTGGATAGTCACAGTCCTACTTGGGGGAAGGAGGTGCCTTTGTATGTGTGTGTGTGTTTGTGATTTTGTCTAATGTTCTGAGAATAGGTAGTAGCGGCGGTTTGTTTGGTTTCGAGTGAACTGTTTCTAGTAAGTCATTTGACAAGGCGAGTGTTTCTATGTCTCTGAATCCCACTGTGTCCGTGGTTGTAGACAGTTGAAAAGAGAATGGATCAATGGATTTGTGTTGTCTAGTAGAACGCATCCCAGCATGTATCCTGCCAAATTTATTAATGGTCTGAGGCTTTCCTTATCGATGGGCAACACCTGCTATCTTTCTAAGTTCCTGTTTTCTTCCTGAATTCTGGCCAATATCCAGAATAGGCTCATGGTTTTCTCTCCAAGATATGTACCACCTAAAAGCTCTGTGACATGGCCATGTACTGGATAGCTGAAGGGAATGGAGAGCATCTCAGAATACTCAGATATCAGAGTGACCATTTAAGTCTCATTGGAGAAACCCTGCTTTGGGCCTTTTGCTTACCTATTGTTCTGTTGACCTGAATGTCAGCAAGGTCTTTGCCTCAGGCCATCTCTTTTTGAAACCTGAAGAAAACAGTTTTCAAATGGAAATGAATGGACATCCCCTGTGGCTCTTTTCTTAATTTCTTTGGAAGGAGATGTGTCTGATTCAGCCTTTTGGCCCTTTGTGAGTCTGTGGCTTAGATTATCAGCACCTGATGGATCTAAAGAATGATCCCATGTGTGCATTCAAACCAAACTGGCCAAAAGAGCAGTCATTATGGATAAAGTCTCTCACCTTCCTTTGTAAGGTTCCTGACCTCCATCAAGTGAGAATAGGGATCCTTTGGGTCAATTGAGTTCTTAAAAGCCCTGCAGAGGCTAGCCCATAGGTGCTTGGGTTTTCTGATTACTCCAATTCACATAAAGAATCTAAACCCCACAGTCAGTAGGCCTCAAATTGGTGAACCGAAGTAGTATTAATGGCAGGCCTATTTGACCACTCCTGGTTCACAGGAAGGTTGTACAGGCCACCCTGACTTTAGGCAAACCAGAGGCAAGGGAGCTTATTTTGGACACTGTCTTGGGCTGCGCCCCTCATGGAAACCTTTAGCCAGAGGATATGATGAGTGTCTATATGGAAGAATATGAGGGCCATGTGGGAGTGTTTTGGTTTTAATTGTGGTCATTTGTGTGGCAGTTGGAAGAGATTACTTGTAAGATTCCAGCAGACGTCGGAGGAAGAGACTACCAAGAGACTGGCTCATGCAACAGCAATGGGGATTTATTGAGGATCCAATTCAGTTCGCTGGGGCTCTGTGCTCACTCAACAAGCAACAGCGGCCCAGATCCCCGAGAAGAGGTTAAGCAGTGCTTCAGTACACTTTTTGGGTAGGCAGAGGCTTTATATATATCAGAGGAAATCATCTTGATCAGCCGGAAAATCGAACAACAACTCTCCAACTTGATTAGCACATTCATTGGTGGAATCAGGTCTGGCGGGGGTGATAGGTCGATCCTAAGGAGGGGGGTACATTCAAACTGATTGGTTTGGGCCCTGATATGCTTAGGTGCCAAGCTGCACAGGGTCCTAGATTATTAAACAACTGGATGGTCAGGGGGAATATTTAATGGGCAGTGAAAGGATTGACCTAACAGCTACAGGAATTTCAGGTTTTAGGTTTAGCATGGGAACTTAACAATACCTGGTCCTTTACATTTTAACTCAGGCTTTGCAGCTTAGAAACTTTACAACACCCGCTATTTTACACTTTAACTTCAATTTCTTTTACCCTAACAGACTGGGTCCACCTGGGTGTGAACTCTGGTGTGATTCCCCTTAGACACTGAGTTCTGGAACTGAACTCAGAGAAGAGGTGTCATGAATTGTGTTGGGATTATAAGAGGCCACACATGAGAGTTGCCCTTGGAAACTGAGATCTAGGCCCAGGGTGGCTTTCCACAGAGCATTGGAAATTTCAGCCAGGATATCACATGATTTTATTCTGAATGACTTGGCAGCCATAGTTGAGAGTCAAAACACACATGAAACTCACACTGTAGACCTCAATGGGCCTGGTTTCATGTGACCTTTTGGCCACTCTTTGAGAAGCCTTGTCTGTGAGAGTTCTATAGAGATTTCATTGAAATCAGCTTTCTCAAAATTTAAAGGTTCCTGAATGAATTGAAACCCACAGTGCCTCCAACTTCATCCTTGAAAAATGGCTAGATAAATACCATGAAATTTTTGAAATTCCCAGGACCAGGTACCACTGGAGAAAGTTTGGATGTCAGGTTTCTGATCATGAGTATAACAGACAGTGCCTTGATTCACTGGGTTTCATGCAAATGGTGTAGAACAGAAATGCCAGTAAGTTGGAGCCTTCTGAGTAGTGGGCCTAGAGCAGTGGAGGGCAGGTGTGTGATAAAACATCTGTGGTGGGGCCATGGGGATCTTCCATTGTCTTCCAAATGGCTTGTGACTGACATGATGCAGCCAGCAGACCCTTATATGTAAAGGCATCTTGTTATTTGGAGAGGTTTCAGGGCAATGTTCAGAATCAGGATGTTATGGTAAGACACCTTGAAGAGCATCAACAAGAGAGAGAGGCCCAAAAAGGGTGGCTTGAGTCTTGGTTCACACACTCCTCCTGGTTAACTACGTTTTTATCAACCCTGGCCGGTCCAATAATAATCCTCATATTATTGCTAACTATAAAATCCTGTTTGCTCAACCGTGTAATTTCTTTTCTCCAGGCTCAAATTGGACGAGTTAAACTTATGGTAATACCCCACTAGCAGACATAGAATGTGACACCCTCCAATGATCATTTTTATGATTAAAAGTAGCCAGAAGAAGAAGTGGGGAATTAAAGTTTAATAAAATAGGTACTTGTCACTTCTTGTTTTTCTGTATGCTTAACAAAACACTATTGAAATCTTGAGAAATGCTTGCAAATCTTGTTCCCAGAATGTTCTGTCCCCAACTGCCCAACTGCAGAATGTACTCCCTCACCCAGGTGAATGCAAACCACCCTCTCACCCTGACCCATCAATAAAATTCCCTCCCTGCCCTCTCCAGGGAAAGTATATAAGCTCTATTTAAGCTATTCTCAGGGCTATCTGCTCTATTCAAGTGATCTCTGAGCCCCAGCATGCTGGACACCCAAAAAACCCTTTGATGTTGCAAGAGATAGTCTGTTGGTGGTCTCCTCCTCTGAAGCTCGCCCCAAATTTACTTGGATGATTGAATGTAGAAGAGAACATTCAGTCAAAAACGATCGTCTGTAGCATTAGGAAGATAGTACTTTTATGAAGAAGGGTGAGTATAGGAATTGGAAAAAAATTTCTTTAGCAATAGGGTTTCGATTAGAGAGTGAATGTAAATGTCAGCACAGGTGAAGAGTCAGTCACAATGATGAACTGGGGAAAATATGTAGGAAAGCAGATATCAATAGAGACATTACAAAATCAGGCAAAGTATAAAGTGAGTGATAGGATTAGATATTTTGAACAGGGTTGAGTTTAAATATATAATCTTAGGAAGAAACAAATATGTAGTCACAATTAGGATTGACATTTGAGAGCATTAGGCAAATTTCAGGTGGATGAATATTTCTCAGAATAATCTTGTGAATAGTTGATTATAAATCCACATAATAAACATGAATGAATTTAGGGAGTGTATATAAGACACATATATTTCATATTTTGAAAAATCTGGAGAGTGTATATATATATATATATATATATATATATATATATATATATATATATACAAAACACACACACAGACAAAAAAGTAGCAAAATATATGTCAATCAAAATTCATTATAAAATATATATCATCCACAGATCTAAAAATATTAATTTTACTGAACATGGATTTATGTATAATGCTGTTCAACTAGCAAGCTCAACCATAGGTTGAATATCCAATTCCAACAAGTTTAGTAGGAGTGATCTCTTCTAACAATTTTTATCTGCCAAGTCAGCCACCTCACAAGGATGTACGTGTGGTACCAGGGAGGAATCTATATGTGCATATAAGAATACAGAGAAAGGGAGACAGGAATTCACATATTTGTTACCCTTAAAAATACATGGACAACTATTTCCACAATAAATTGACTAGATTCATAACTCCAACTCTGTATCATGCAAAAGAAAAGTACAACAATACACCAGGCCTACTCTGAACTGCTTGTGTTTCGATTCTGTTTGGGTTATTTTTCTCCATCATATTAGAATTAGTAGTCAGAGTCTGGTCGGGTATGGGTTAGAGTCAGGGATTCAGTATTTTGAATGGAAAATAGAAAACTGAATCCAATGTTTATGCAAATATATGCTACAGAAAATTCTTCCCACTCTCCTCCAGAACAATGCCTTGACATTACCTTCGCCCCAAGTAAGACACAATTAGAAGAGAAGAGTTAGAAAATCTGTGAATACCTATCAGGAATGGAAAATGCTCCAGATTTCACATCTTTGGAGGCGGTAGAGGAGTTTCCAAAAGTAAGGGACAGGGTAAACACTCCACAAATATGGAGCTCTGCTGGCCTAAAGACTTTTTGAGAATCTGCCTTTAAGGTTGGGCACTTAAAATATATGTTGTTTTCAGGAGCTTTAGCTTTATTTGTAGTGAGACAATCAAAGCTCGATCTGCATCTATGTGACCTGGAGGACATGGTTATTTATTTTTCAATAAAAATGAGGCAGCAGTGCTGAATTCTCTCTTTGTAGGTAAACTGTGGCCACTGAGGGCTAAGTGTCTCCCCGTGTGGACTGTGAAACAACTTGGTCATCCTCCAATTATCGTGGTGTTTCTTGCTGCTGCACTGGGAGTTTGGAATTTGCTTCATTAAATACAACGAGTTCAAATGGGAAACAGTGCTGAAGGGAGTTCTGTCAGCTGTGGTGTGCAGGGTCTCCAGGAGAATGCACCAACCAGGGTTCTATCCCACGTAGCTTGCCCCCTTGACAATAGCAACATGATTCTGAACATTGCCCTAAAACCTCTCCATATAAAAATATGCCTTTACGTATATGGGTCTGATGGCTGCACCATGTCAGTCTCAAGCCATTTGGAAGCCAGTGGAAGATCCACATGGCCCCACCACAGATGTTTTATCACTCACTTGCGTAACACTTCTCTAGGCCCACTACTCACTAGGCTTCTACTTACCAGCATCTCTGTTCTACACCATTTTCCTGAAACCCAGTCAATCAAGGCCCTGTCTGGTATATTCATGATCATCAACAGGACATCAAAGGTCCTCCAGTGACATCTGGTCATGGGAATTTTAAAAATTTCATGGTAATTATCTAGCAATTTTTCACGGATGAAGTTGGAGGCACTGTGGTTTGCAATTCATTCAGGAACCATTAAAGGGTTAGGAAGCTAATTTCAGGGAAAGCTCTGGAGCATTCTCACAGGCAAGGCTACCCAAAGAGTGGCCAAAAAGTCACATGAAGCGAGGCCAATTGAGGTCTATAAAGCGAGGTCCATGTGTGTTTTGAATCTCAATAATGCATGCCAAGTCTTTCAGAATAAAATCATGTAATATCCTGGCTGAGATTCGCAGTGTTCTGTGGAAAGCCAACCTGTGCCTAGATCTCAGGTTCCAATGGCAACTTCATGCCTGGCCTCCTAAAATCCCAACACAATTCATGGCAATACTTCTCTCAGGTCAGTTCCAGAACTCAGTCTATAAGGAGAATCACACCAGAGTTCAAGTCCAGGTGGACCCAGACAACTCTTCCAACCGCGACTCAAATGAAAACAATTAAAACCAAAATACTCCCTCATGGCCCTATTCTTCTTCCATATAGACACTAATCATAACCTCTTCCTGGAGTTTTCCATGAGTTGTGCAGCCCAAGAGAATGTCCAAAATAAGCTTCTTGCACCTCTTTTGCCTAACTTCAGGGTAGCCTGGGCACCCTTCCTGTGAATCAGGAGTGATCAAATAAGCCTGCCCTTAATACTGCTCCGCTTATCCAATTTGAGGCTCTCTGACTGTGGGGTCTAGATTCTTTATGTGAATTGGAGTCATGAGAAAAGCCAAGACAGTGTCCAAAATCAGCTCGCTTGCCCCTCATTTGCCTAAAGTCAGGGTGGCCTGGACACCGTTTCTGTGAACGAGGAGTGATCAAATAAGCCTGCCGTTAATACTTCTGTGTTTCTCCAATTTGACGCCTACTTATTTCAGGTATCAATTCTTTATGTGATTTGGAGTTATGCGAAAACCCAAGCACCTCTGCAGGGAATTGAAGAACTCATTTGACCCAAAGAATCCCTATTCTCACTTGATGGAGTTCAGGAAATTAACAGAGGAAGGCAAGAGACTTCATCCATAATGAATGATTTTTTTTTGCCATTATGGCTTTGGACGCACACATGGGACCATTCTTTAGATCCATCAGGTGCTGAGAATCTAAGTCATAGACACAAACATGGCCAAGAGACTAATTCAGACATATACCTTCCCAAAGCAATTAAGCAAAGAGCCACAGGTGATGACATTCATTTCCATTTGAAAACTGTTTACTTCAGGCTTCACAAAGTGGTGGATTGAGGCAAAGAACTTCCTGACATTCAGTGCAAAACAACAATAAGTAAGCAAAAGGCCCAAAGCAGGGTTTCTCCACTGAGACTTTCCTGGTCACACTGATATCTGCATTTTCTGAGATGCTCGCCATTCTCTTCAGCTATCCAGTACATGGCCATGTCACAGAGTTTGGAGGTGGTACATATTTTGGACACAAATCCATGAGCCTATTCTGGATAGTGGCCAGAATTCAGGAAGAAAACAGCAACTTAGAAAGATAGCAGGTGTTGCACATCAAAAAGACAAGCTGCACTCCATTCATATATTGGGCAGGTTGAATTATGGGAAGATTTACACTAGACAGTACACATCCATTAATGCATTCTCTTTTCCAATATCTACAACAACAGACACAGTGGGATACACAGACATAGAAACACTTGCCTTGTCAAATGACTTACTAGAAACTGTCCACTCCAAACCAAACTAACCGCCTTTCCCATCTATTCTCAGAACATAAGACAAAACAATAAACCCATACCCTCTCCCACAAAGGCACCTCCTTCCCCCAATTAGGTCTGTGACTATCCAGATTGTCCTCTGACAGGTGGGCCATACTATGTTCCCCTGAAATGGTCCGTCTTCTCTAAGATCTGGTGAAATATAAGTATGAAAACAGAAATCTAGGTATGATTTGAAGCCCAGAAGGGTTTTTCCCTTGATTGGGATACTTAGCTTTGAATTATGCTCTGCAAAGTTGTCTCAGATAATTCGATATACAATGGCATAGGACCTTTTACATTGGATGATTGAATGTAGAAGAGAACATCCAATCAAAAAGGGATAGTCGGTAGGATTAGGAAGATAGTCGGAAGGTTTAGAAAGAAGAGTGATTAAAGGATTTGGACCAAAAGTTCTTTAGCAATAGGGTTTCGATTATAGAGTGAATGTAAATGTCAGCACATATGAAGTGTCAGTCACTAGGATCAACTTGGGAAAATATGTAAAAAAGCAGATATCAATAGAAACATTATGAAATCAGGCAAAGTATAAAGTGAGTGATAGGATTAGACATTTTCAACAGGGTTGAGTTTGAATATATAAATTAGGAAGAAACAAATATGTAGTCACCAATAGGATTGACAATTGACAGCATTAGGCAACCTGGACATGGATGTTTTTAGTAATCCATGTACACTTTACATTTAGGCTTTGGTACAATCATAAATGTGACCTTTACATTTTTTTTTCCAGAATATTACTTTGATTAAATGTATATGTACATCAGGTGACATGAGTATGTCTTCCACCATTTCTGCGAGCAATATATTGAAGATGTAAAATTAGAATCGGGGGTACAAAGAGGTGTACCCTGTGTCTATGAATATAGAGATAAAGCATGAATAGACCCTAATGTGAATAAATAATATAACTTTTTTCAACTTTAAAAAATGAATTGATCTAATATCTGAAAAATTAAAGGAAATCGTATATTGATATACAATCATTCATTCCAACCAGGTATATATGTAATGGAAATATTTGTGTTTTGGTTTATCATGAAGAGTGTGTGAGTTTTGCTTCAAAATGATTATGGAAATTCAAAATAATGTGTTTGGAAAGAAGTCTCATGAAAAGACCAGTCAAGAAACCCTGACAATACATGTGTTCTGAAGCAAGAAGTGGTGAAAGTTGAAACAAATGCATATTAATTTGTGAACTTGTGGATGAAATGTATATCCTATGATGTGCAAAAACTGAAGAAACAATAATGTACCAGTGTCGAATACAAATGAATAAAGAATTACATATCATGTCCCATAGGAATCTACTTGCATTGATGTTAGACTGGGTCAGTTACTGTAGAATAATTAGGATTTGTATGCATCATTCCCTGAAGTTAGTTTTCAGTACTAGGAAACAAATATGTATTTCAGGTGGATGAATATTTCTCAGAATAATCTTGTGAAATGTTGATTAAAAATCTACATACATGAACATGAATGAATTTAGAGAGTGTATATTAGACACATATATTTCATATTTTGAAAAATCTGGAGAGTGTATACACACACACACACACACAAATAAAAAACACTCACAGACATTAAAAAGTAGCAATATAAATGCTAATCGAAATTCATCAGTAAATATATATCATCCACAGATGCAAAAATGTTTATTTTACTGAACATGAGTTTATGTATAATGTTGTTCTACTAGGACGCTCCCTATAGGTTGAATTTTCAGTTCCAACAGCGTTTAGGAGGAGTGATCTCTTCTCACAATTTGTATCTGCCAAGTCAGCCACCTCACAAAGATGTACGTGTGATACCTGGTAGGATTCTATATATGCATATAAATATATAAGTGTGAATAGGCTAAAGAGAAAGGGAAACATGAATTCTCATATTTGTTAACTTTAAAAACACATGGAGATCTTTTTCTATTAAACATTGACCAGATTTATAACTCCTACCTTGTATAATGCAAAATGCAAGTCCAACTATACAACATGCCTCCAATGAACTGCTTGTATTTCTATAGGTTTGTGTTATTTTTCTCTATCATATTAGGATGAGTTGTCTGAGTCTAGTAGGTATGGGTTAGTGTCAGGGATTCAGTATTTCAAAAGGAAACTTGGAAATTGAATCCAATTTGTATGCAAATATATGCTGCACAAATATCCTCCCACTCTCATCCAGAACAATGCCTTGAAATTACCTTCACCCCAAGTAAGACACAGTTAGAGGAGAATAGATAGAAAATCAGTGAATACATATCTGGAATGGAAAATGCTCAGGAGTTCACAACCTTGGAGGTTGTAGAGGAGTTTCCAAAAGTAAGGGACAGGGTAAACACTCCACAAACATGGAGCTCTGCTGGCCTAAAAACTTTTAGAGCAACTGCCTCTGAGTTTGGGAACGTGAAAATTATGTTGTTGTCAGGAGAATTGGCTTCCTTTGTAGTGAGACCATCAAAGCTGGGTCTGCCTCTATGTGACGTGGAGGACATGGTATCTTATTTTCCAATGAACATGAGGTAGCAGTGTTGATTTTCTTCTTTTTAGGTAAACTGTGGCCTCTGGGGACTAAGTGTCTCCCCGTTGGACTGTGAAGTCATTTGGTCCTCCTCCACTTTTTGTGGGGTTTTTGCTGCTGAACTGGGAGTTTGGTATTTGCTTCATGAAATTCAAGGAGTTCAACTGAGACACAGTGCTGGAGGGAGTTCTGCCATGTGCGGTGGTTAAGAGTCTGCAGAAGAACGCACCAACCACGCTTCTATCCCTCAAAGCTTGCCACATTGCATCCTTGTCCATAGCAACCTGATTCTGAACATTGCCCTGAATCCTCTTCATATAACAAGATGCCTTTAATTACAAGGGTCTGCTGGCTGCTTCATGTAATCCACAAGCCATTTGGAAGCCAATGGAAGATCCACATTGCTCCAACAGAGATGTTTTATCACACTCCTGCCCACCAAAGCTCTAGGCCCACTTCTCAGCAGGCTGCAACTTTCTGGCACCTCTGTTCTACACCATTTTCATGAAACCCAGTCAAGCAAGGCACTGTCTGGTACATCCATGATCAGCAACAGGACATCCAAAGGTTCTCCAGTGCCACCTGGTCATGGGAATTTCAAAAATTTCATGGTATTTATTTAGACATTTTTCAAGGATGAAGTTGGAGGCACTGTGGGTTTCAATTCATTCAGGAACCAGTAAATGGTGAGCAAGATTATTTCAATGAAAGCTCTGGAGAACCCTCACAGGCAAGGCTTCCCAAAGAATGGCCAAAAGGTCACATTAAGCCAGGCCCATTGAGGTCTACAATATGAGGTCCATGTGTGTTTTCACTCTCAACTATGGCTGCCAAGTCTTTCGAATGAAATCATGTGATATCTTGGCTGAAATTCCCAGAGCTCTGTGGAAAGCCACTCTGGGGCTAGATCTCAGTTTCCAAGGGTGACTCTCATACATGGCCTTTTAAATCACAACACAATACATGGCAATACTTCTCTGAGATCAGTTCCTGAACTCAGTCTATAAGGGGAATCACACCAGAGTTCAAGCCCAGGTAGACCTTGTTATGTCTTCCAACTGTCACACAAATATCCACAATTAAATCCAAAACACTTCCACATGGCACTCATCTTCTTCCATTTACACAATCATCATAACCTCTGGCTGGAGGTTTCCATGAGGGGTGCAGCCCAAGACAGTGTCCAATATAACCTCCCTTGTCCCTCTTTTGCCTAAAATCAGGGTGGCCAGGACATCCTTCCAGTGAACCAAGAGTGATCAAATAAGCCTGCCATTAATATGGCACTGCTTCTCCAATTTGAGGCCTACTGACTGTGTGTTTTAGATTCTTTATGTGAATTGGAGTCTCGAGAAAAACCAAGCACTTATGGGCTAGCCTCTGCAGGGTTTTGAGGAACACATTTGAACCAAATGATCACTGTTCTCACATGATGGAGAACAGGACACTTACAGAGGAATGCGAGAGACTTCATCCACACTGACTGCTCTTTTGTCCATTTTCGTTTTGGATGCACACATGGGATCCTTCTTTAGATCCATCAGGTGCTGAGAATCTAAGCCACAGTCTCACACAGGGCCAAAAGACTGATTCAGACACATCCCTTTCCAAAGCAATTAAGCAAAGAGCCACAGGTGATGCCCTTTCATTTCCATTTGAAAACTGTTTCTTTAGGCTCTACAATGGTGTGGCCTGAGGCAAAGGCCTTCCTGACATTCAGGGCAACAGAACAATTGATGAGCAAAAGGCCCAAAGCAGGGTTTCTTCACTTAGAATTTCCTGGTCAAACTGATATCAGAGTTTTCTGAGATGCTCCCATTTCTTTCAGCTATCCAGTACATGGCCATGTCACAGAGCTTGGAGGTGGTACATATTTTGGACACAAAACCATGAGCCTATTCTGGAGAGTGGCCAGAATTCAGGAAGAAAACCGGAACTTAGGAAGATTGTTGGAGTTGTCCACCCATAAGTCAAGCCGCAGTCCATTCATAAATTGGGCAGAATTCAGGAAGAAAACAGGAACTTAGGAAGATTGTTGGAGTTGTCCACCCATAAGTCAAGCCGCAGTCCATTCATAAATTGGGCAAGTTGAGTCTAGACAGGACACATCCAATGATTCATTCTCTTTTCTAATATCTAAAACCACGGACACAGTGGGATACACAGACAAAGAAACACTGGCCTTGTCAAACGACTTACCAGAAACAGTTCACTCCAAACCAAACAAACCGCCTTTCCTACCTATTGTCAGAACATGAGACAAAATCTCAAACCCACACCCACACACACAAAGGAAGCTCCTTCCCCCAAGTAGGTCTGTGACTATTGGGAGTGTCCTCTGACTGGTGGGCCAAACTATGTTCTGATGAAATCGCCTGTCCTGTGTCACATATGGTCTCCTTGGCCAAATCTGTGAAGTTGTCACTAGCCAGCGGTGAGCCACTACCTGCTTTCTCAGGAAAGGCCCCTCTTTAGAGCTTTCCTGACATTTGTTCATCCTCACCTCAGTAGGTACCAAGAAAGACTGACTCTGTCCTTGGTAAATCCAAAAAATACGACCACTGGGACTGGGACTGAGACTGGCTCTGGGTGCCTGGCTTCCCGGATTCCAAGTTCAGAGAGTTCCATCACCAAGGAAGTGAGGTGAGATTACTTCCTTCAGGAATTCTTTGAGGTCATTGCCTTGGCAACCACTTTGTCCTAACTGTTGCTTACAATACTCCTATGAGATGGAGGCTGCCCTTTCTTCCTGTGACACTTTTACAAGTTAGAATGGTATATCAACCATAGGTACCCCGGAATAGCTCTCCATACATGCCTGGTTTGGTCTATCTTCTCTACATTAACAAGAGAGAGGCTTATTCAGACACAACCCTTCATCCTGGGAAGGTTGTTTGCGATGGAAGATGACATTTGCTCTCTCAGGTCCTTCATAGCTGCCTACATCTTCTCCAGGGATCAAGTCTGCATGGACATTTGAGGTTCTCAGCAGGAGGAAGATACCCTACATTCCTGTATTGTAAGACGAACTCTGTCCCTGCTCTTCTGCAAAGTTAGATTAAGGTAAGAGTGTATGGTTAGGGTTAATAACATGTTCGATGTGGGTTACGAATCATTGCGAAGGATGATTAATAGTATTGGGAACCTGCGATATTTATAAGATTATAGAGGTGAAATATAAGTATGGAAACAGAAATCTAGGTAAGATTTGAAGCCCAGAAGGGCATTAGGCCCTTGATTGGGATACTTAGCTTATAATTACGTTCTGCACAGATGTCTCAGATAAATCGATAATCAATGGCATAGGACCTTACACCTTGGATGATTGATTTTAGAAGAGAACATCCACTCAAATTGAGATAGTCGGTGGGATTAGGAAGGTAGTCAGTATCTTTAGGAAATAGAGTGAGTATAGGATTTGGGGCAAAAGTTCTGTAGCAATAGGGTTTTTGTTATAGAGTGAATGTAAATTTCAGCACATGTGAAGAGTCAGTCACATGATGAACTGGGGAAAATATGTAAAAAGGAAAATATCAATACAGACATTATGAAATGAGGCAATTATACAGTGAGTGATAGGATTAGACATTTTCAATAGGGTTGAGATTGAATACATAATCTTAGGAAGAAACAAATATGTCGTCACCAATAGGAATGACATTTGAAAGCATTAGGCAACCTGGACATTTATCGTTTTAGTAATCCATGTTCACTTTCCATTTAGGATTTGGTACAATCATAAGTGTGATCTTTGCATTTTGTGCCCAGAAAAATATTGTGATCAAATGTGTATGTAGATCATATGACATGAGTATTTCTTCCACCATTACTGGGAGCAATATTTGAAGACATATAAATTAGTATTGGGGGTACAAAGTGGTGTACCCTGTGTCTTTGAATATAGAGATAATGCATGAATAGACCATACTGTGAATAAATATTATAACTGGTTCCACTTTAAATAATGGATTGAATTGATATCTGAAAATATATAGGAAATCATATATTGACATACAATCATTCACTCCAACCAGTTATATATCTAATGGTAATCTTAGGGTTATTGTTTATCATGAAGTGTGTGTGAGTTTTGTTTCAAAAGTGATTATGGAAATCGAAAATAATATGTTTGGAAAAAAGTCTCATAAAAAGACCAATCAAGAAATATGGAGGAATTCATGTGTTCTGAAGCAGGAAGTGATTGAAAGTGAAACAAGTGCCTATAAATTTTCTAAATTGTGAATGAAATATATATCCTGTTATGTGCATAAACTGATGAAATAGTAATGTACCAGTGTTGAATAAAAGTGAACGTCAAAATACACATCATGTCCAATAGGAATCTACTTGCATTGATGTTAAACTGGGTCAGTTACTGTAGAAATATTAGAATTGCATGCATTATTCACCAAAGAGTGGTTTTTTTTTTAATTTTTATTTATGGTTGTTCAAAACATTACATAGTTCTTGATATATCATATTTTACACTTTGATTCAAGTGGGTTATGAACTCCCATTTTTACCCTGTATACAGATTGCAGAATCACATCAGTTACACATCCATTGATTCACATATTGCCATACTAGTGTCTGTTGTATTCTGCTGCCTTTCGTATCCTCTACTATTCCCCCTGGCCTCCCCGCCCCTCCCCACTTCTCTCTCTACTCCCTCTACTGTAATAAATTTCTCCCCCTTGTATTATTTTTCCCTTTCCCCTCAATTCCTCTTGTATGTAATTTTGTATAACCCAGAGGGTCTCCTTCCAATTCCATGCAATTTCCCTTCTCCCTCCCTTCCTCCTCTCATCCCTGTTTAATGTTAATCATCTTGTCATGCTCTTCATCCCTATCTGTTCTTAGTTACTCTCCTTATATCAAAGATGACATTTGGCATTTGTTTTATAGGAATTGTGTAGCTTCACTTAGCATAATCTAGTCTAATGCAATCCATTTCCCTGCAAATTCTATGATTTTTTATTTTTCAATGCAAAGTAATAATCCATTGTGTATAAATGCCACATTTCTTTTATCCATTTTTCTATTGAAGGGCATCTAAGTTGGTTCCACAGTCTTGCTGTTGTGAATTGTGCTGCTATGAACATCGATGTAGCAGTGTCCCTGTAGCATGCTCTTTTTAGGTCTTTAGTGAATAGACCAAGAAGGGCAATAGCTGGGTCAAATGGTGGTTCCATTCCAAGCTTTCCAAGAAATCTCCATACTTCTTTCCAAATTGGCTGCACCAATTTGCAGTCCCACCAGCAATGTACAAGTGTACCTCTTTTCCCACATCTTTGCCAGCACTTCTTGTTGTTTGACTTCATAAGGGCTGCTAATCTTACTGGAGTGAGATGGTATCTTAGGGTGGTTTTGATTTGCATTTCTCTGACTGCTGGAGATGGTGAGCATTTTTTCATGTACTTGTTGATTGATTGTATGTCCTCATCTGAGAAGTGTCTGTTGAGGTCCTTGGCCCATTTGTTGATTGGGTTATTTGTTATCTTATTGTCTAATTTTTTGAGTTCTTTGTATACTCTGGATATTAGGACTCTATCTGAAGTGTGAGTAGTAAAGATTTCTTTCCAGTATGTAGGCTCCCTATTTACCTCTTATTGTTTCTTTTGCTGAGAAAAAACTTTTTTAGTTGAGTAAGTCCCATTTGTTGATTCTAGTTATTAACTCTTGTACTATAGGTGTCCTATTGAGGAATTTGGAGCCCAACCCCACAGTATGTACATCGTAACCAAATTTTTCTTCTATCAGACAGTGTGTCTCTGATTTGATATCAAGGTCCTTGATTCATTTTGAGTTAACTTTTGTGCATGGTGAGAAAAAGGGATTCAGTTTCATTTTGTTATATATGGATTTTCAGTTTTACCAACACCATTTGTTGAAGATGCTATCCTTCCTCCATTGCATGCTTTTAGCTCCTTTATCAAATATAAGATAGTTGTAGTTTTGTTGATTGGTTTCTGTGTCCTCTATTCTGTACCATTGGTCCACCTGCCTGTTTTGGTACCAGTACCATGCTATTTTTGTTACTATTGCTCTGTAGTATAGTTTGAAGTCTGGTATCGCTATACCGCCTGATTCACACTTCCTGCTTAGCATTGTTTTGCAATTCTGGGTCTTTTATTTTTTCATATGAATTTCATGATTGCTTTCTCTATTTCTACAAGAAATGCCTTTGGGATTTTGATTGGCATTGGATTAAACCTATAGAGAACTTTTGGTAATATCGCCATTTTGATGATGTTAGTTCTGCCTATCCATGAACAGGGTATATTTTTACATCTTCTAAGATCTTCTATTTCTCTCTTTAGGGTTCTGTAGTTTTCATTGTATAAGACTTTCACCTCTTTTGTTAGGTTGATTCCCATTTTTTTTTTTTTTTAGGATATTGTGAATGGAGTGGTTGTCCTCATTTCCATTTCAGAGGATTTGTCACTGATATACAGGAATGCCTTTGATTTATGCGTGTTGATTTTATATCCTGCCACTTTGCTGAATTCATTTATTAGCTCTATTAGTTTCTTTGTAGAACCTTTTGGGTCTGCTAGGTATAGAATCATGTCATCTGCAATAGTGATAATTTAAGTTATTCTTTTCCTATTTATATGCCTTTAATTTCTTTCATCTGTCTAATTGCTCTGGCCAGTCTTTTGAGAACTATATTGAACAGAAGTGGTGAGAGCGGGCATCCCTGTCTTGTTCCAGATTTTGGAGGGAATGTCTTCAATTTTTCTCCATTCAGAATGACGCTAGCCTGCGGTTTAGCATAGATTGTTTTTACAATATTGAGGAATGTTCCTGTTATTCCTAGTTTTTCGAGAGTTTTGAACATAAAGGGATGCTGTACTTTGTCGAATGCTTTTTCTGCATCTATCTAGATGATAATATGGTTTTTATTTTTAAGTCTATTGATGTGGTGAATAACACTTATTGATTTTCGTATATTGAACCCTCCTTGCATCCCAGGGATGAACCCTACTTGATTATGGTGCACATTTTTTTGATATGTTTTTGTATCTGATTTGCCAGAATTTAATTTAAGATTTTTGCATTTAGGTTCATTAGAGATATCGGTCTTTAGTCTTCTTTCTTTGAAGTGTCTATCTGGTGTAGGAATCAGGGTGATATTGGCCTCGTAGAATGAATTTGGAAGATCTCCCTCTTTTTCAATTTTCTGAAATAGCCTGAGTAATTTGTCTGCAACACAAAGGTGAATGGCATCCTGAAATTACCTGTTCTATAGCTGAATGAGCTTCGATCAGTCAAAAACAGGGATGGTGACATCAGCTCTCCAAGATAGTGGCCGCTGGCTTCCTCTGTGGTCTGACCGGTATGGAGAACCGAATTGGACCGCATCCTTACCCATCTCAAACAAAGAATTCAGCACTTAGCACAGTGATTGCATACCTGGCAGGAGCCCACAGAATCCACACCGCTGTATATTTGCATTGCTATCTCTTCGTTTCCCAGTGCGCGCCGCAGACTCTAGCCACAGACCGATTTCCTGAATAAGCAGCATGACGCTCCATGCGGACAAATCACTCGTGTTTGAGCTCGCGTAGCTGATCCTCGTGAGATGGAAATATGTCCACTAGGTTTTGGAGCACCCCAATTTTGCTGGAAATTTCTAACAAGATATATTTTAGCCGTTATAACTCGTCATTCTCCCGCACAGTGACGCGGTACATGGGGGTGATGCACTCCCTTCACCACCATCATATGATCCCCCGAAGTTAGTTTTCAGTACTAAGAAACAAATATGTATTTCTGGTGGATGAATAATTCTGAGAATATTCTTGTGAAAACTTGATTATTAATCCAAATACATGAATATGAGTGAATTTAGGGAGTGTATAATAAGAAAAATATACTTCATATTTTGAAAAATCTGGAGAGTGAATATATATATATATATATATATATATATATATATATATATATATACACACACACACATACACACACAGACATTAAAAAGTAGCATTATGTATGCCAATCGAAATTCACCACGAAGTAATATATCATCCACAGATCCAAAAATATTCATTTTAATGAACATGGATTTATGTTGTTCAAATAAGAAGCTCACTCATATGTTGTATTTTCAGTTCCAACAGCGTTTAGTAGGAGTGATCTCTTCTCACAATTTGCAGCTGCCAAGCCAGCCACCTCACAAAATGTACGAGTGATACCAGGTAGAATTCTAAATGTGCATATGAAAATACATGTGATGAATAGGCTACAGAGAAAGGGAGACAGTTATTCACATATTTGTTAACTTTTAAAACACATGGAGAACTATTTCAATTAAAATTCGCTAGATTTATAACACCTACCATTTATCATACGAAAGGCAAGTCCAACTATACACCATGCCTCCTGTGAACCTCTTGTATTTCTATTCTGTTTGGGTTATTTTTCTCCACTATATTAGGATTAGAAGTCAAAGTCTAGTAGGGTATGTGTTAGTGTCAGGGATTCAGTATTTTGAATGGAAAATTGGAAAATGTATCCAATGTGTATGCAAATATGTGCTACACAAAAAATTCCCACTCTCATTCAGCACAATGCCTTGACATTACCTTTGCCCCACATAAGACACAATTAGAGGAGAAGAGTTAGAAAATCTGTGAATACATATGTGGAATGAAAAATGCTCAGGAGTTCACAAATTTGCAGGTGGTAGAGGAGTTTCCAAAAGTAAGGGACAGGGTAAAAACTCCACAAACATGAAGTTCTGCCAGCCTAACATCTGGAGAAACTGCCTCTGAGGTTGGGCAATGAAATATATGCTGTTGTCAGGAGCATTAGTTTCATTTGTTGTGAGACCATCATAGCTGAGTCTTCATCTATGTGATCTGGATGACATGGATTCTTATTTTCCAATGAACATGAGGCAGCAGTGCTGAATTTTCTATTTGTAGGTAACCTGTGGCCACTGGGGTCTAAATGTCTCCCCTTGTGGACTGTAATTCCATTTGGTCATCCTCCACTATTCGTGGTATTTCTTGCTGCTGCACTGGGAGTTTGGTATTTGCTTCATGAAATACAAGGATTTCAACTGGGACACAGTGCTGAAGTGAGTTCTGTCAAGTGTGGTGGGTCAGGTTCATCAGGAGAATGCACCAACCAGGCTTCTATCCCACATAGCTTGCCCCATTTTCCATAGCAACCTGATTCTGAACATTGCCCTAAAACCTCTCCATATAACAATATGCTTTTACATATAAGGGTCTACTGGCTGCAAAATGTCAGTCACAATCCATTTGGAAGCCAATGGCAAATTCACATGCCCCCACCACAGATGTTTTATTACACACCTGCCATCCACTACTCTAGTACAACTACTCAGCAGGATCCAACTTACTGGCATCTCTGTTAAACACCATTTTCATAAAACCCAGTCAATCAAGGCACTGTCTTGTATACTCATGATCAGCAACAGGACATTCAAGTGTTCTCCAGAGCTACCCGGTGATGGGAATTTCAAAAATTTCATGGTATTGATCTAGCCAATTTTCAAGGATGAAGTTGGAGGCACTGTGGATTTCAATTCACTCAGAAACCATTAAATAGTGAGGAAGCTCATTTCAATGAAAACTCTGGAGAATTCTTACAGGCAAGGCTTCCAAAAGTGCCCAAAAGTCAGATTAAGCCAGGCCCATTGAGGTCTACAATGTATGTTCCATGTGTGTTTTGACTCTCAAATATGGCTGCCAAGTCTTTAAGAATAATATCATGTGATATCCTGGCTGAGATTCCCTGTGCTCTGTGGAAAGTCACCTTGAGCCTAGATGTCACTTTCCAAGGACAACTCTCATGCATGGCCATCTAAAATTCCAACACAATTCCTGGCAATAATTCTCTGAGATCAGTAAAAGAACTCAGTCTCTAAGGGGAATCACACCAGAGTGCAAGCCTAGGTGGACCCAGTGATCTCTTCCAACCGCCAGACATATGTCCACAATTAAAACCAAACACTCTCACATGGCCCTCATCTTCTTCCATATAGACACTCATCATATCCTCTGGCTGGAGGTTTCCATAAGGGACGCAGCCCACGACAGTGTCTAAAATAAGCTCCCTGCCCCTCATTTGCCTAAAGTCAGGGTGGCCTGGACTCTCTTCCTGTGAACCAGTAGTGATCAAATAGGCCTGCCTTTAATATTGCTTGGCTTCTCCAACTTGAGGCCTTCTAGCTTTGGGGTTTAGATTCTTTAAGTGAATTGGAGTCATAAAAATCAAGCACCTATGGCCTAGCCTCTGCAGGGCTTTGAAGAACTCATTTGACCCAAAGGATCCCTATTCTCACTTGATGAATATCAGGAACCTACCAGAGGAAGGCAAGAGAGTTCATCAACAATATCTGATCTTTTTGCCATTTTGGTTTTGGATGCACGCATGGGATCTATCTTTAGATCCATCAGGTGCTGAGAATCTAAGCCACAGCCTCACACAGGGCCAACAGGCTGATTCAGACATATCCCAATCCTAAGCAATTAAGCAAAGAGCCACAGGTGATGCCCTTTCATTTCCATTTGAAAACTCTTTTCTTCAGGCTTCACAAAGTGGTGGCTTGAGGCAAAAAACTTCCTGACATTCAACAGAACAATAGGTAAGCAAAAGGAACAAAGAGGGGTTTCTCCACTGAGACTTTCCTGGTCAACAGATATTTGAGATTTCTGAGATGCTAGCCATTTCTTTCAGCTATCCAGTACATAGCCATGTCACAGATCTTGGAGGTACAAATCTTGGACACAAAACCACGATACTATTCTGGAGAGTGGCCAGAATTGAGAAAGAAAACAGGAAATTAGGAAGCTTGTAGGTGTTGCCCATCCATAAGGCAAGCCAGCGTCCACTCATGAATTGGGCAGGATGAATGCTGGGAAGCTTTCTACTAGACAGGACACATCCATTGATGCATTGTCTTTTCTAATGTCTACAACAATGGACTCAGTGGGATACACACACATAGAAACACTCGCCTTGTCAAAGGACTTAATAGAAATATTCCACTCCATACCAAACAAACCGCCTTTCCTACCTATTCTCAGAACATGAGACAAAACCACAAACTCACACCCACACCCAAAAAGGCACCTCCTTCCCCCTAGTAGGTCTGTGACTCCCTGGAGTGTCGTCTGACTGGTGGGCCATTCTATGTTCTTCCAAAATGACCTCTCCTGTCTCAGATCATGTCTGCTTGGCCAACTCTGTGAAGTTCTCAAGAGCCAGCGGTGAGACACTACCTGCTTTCTCAGGAAAAGCCCCTCTTCAGAGGTTTCCTGGCATTTGGCCATCCTCACATCTGTAGGTACCAAGAAAGACTGACTCTGTCCTTGGTAAATCCAAACATGTCAGACCACTGGGACTAGGACAGGGACTGTCTCTTGGTGCCTGGCTTCCTGGATTTCAAGTTCAGAGAGTTCCATCACCAAGGAAGTGAGGTGAGATCACTTCCTTCAGGATATGAATGATGTCACTGCCTTGGCAACCACTTTGTCCTAACAGTTGCTTCCAAAAGTATCATGAGGTGGAGGCTGTCCTGATTTTCATGGGACACTTTCTCTAGTTAGAATGTTATATCAACCATAAGCACCCGGGAACAGCTTCCACACAGGACTGGTTTGGTCCATGTTCTATACATTAAGAAGAGAGAGACTGATTCAGACACAACCCTCCATCCTGACCAGGATGATTGCCATGGAAGATGACTTTTGCTTTCTGAGGTACTTCATAGCTGCCTTCATATTCACCAGGGATTATTTCTGCATGAACATTTGAGTTTCTCAGCAGGTGAAGATCCCCTAGATTCCTGTAGTTTAATACCCACACTGTTATTGCTCTCCTGCAAAGTGAGTGTATGGTTACGGTTAATAATATGTTCGATTTGGGTTAGGAATCATTCTGCAGGAAGAATAATGAGATTGGGAACCTGCGATATTTATAAGAATATATACGTGAAATATATGTATGAAAACGGGAATCTAAGAAAGATTTGAAGCCCAGAAGGGCATTGGGCCCTTTATTTGGATACTTAGTGTTGAATTATGTTCTGTACAGTTGTCTCAGTTAAATCGAAATACAGTGACATAGGACCTTGTACCTTGGATGATTGAATGTAGAAGAGAACATCCAGTCAAAAAGGGATAGTCAGTAGGATTAGGAAGATAGTCAGTAGGTTTAGGAAGAAGAGTGAGTATATGATTTGGAATAAAAAGCTTCTTTAGCAATAGGGTTTCGTTTAGAGAGTGAATGGAAATGTCAGCACATGTGAAGAGTCAGTCACAATGATGAACTGGGGAAAATATGTAGGAAAGCAGGTGTCAATAGAGACATTACAAAATCAGGCAAAGTATAAAGTGAGTGATAGGATTAGACATTTTCAACAGGGTTGAGTTTGAATACATAATCATAGGAAAAAACAAATATCTCCTCACAAATGGGAATGACATTTGAGAGCATTAGGCAACCTGGACATGGATGTTATTAGTTATCCACGTTCACTTTCCTTTTAGGCTTTGGTACAATCATAAGTGTGACATTTTTATGTTTTTTTTTTTTTGTTCAGAATATTACTGTGATAAAATGTATATGTAGATCAGGTGGCATGAGTATTTCTTTCACCATTTCTGGGAGCAATATTTTGAAGACGTATACATTAGTATTAGGGGTACAAAGAGGTGTACCCTGTGTCTATTAATATAGAGATAATGCATGAATAGACCATACTATGAATAAATAACGTAACTGATTCCACTTTAAATAATGGATTGAATTGATATGTGAAAATATATAAGAAATCTTATATTGATATACAATCATTCATTCCAACCAGTTATATTTCTAATGGTAATATTAGGATTATGGTTTATGATGAATGGTGTTTGATTTTTGCTTTACACGTGATGATGTTAAACAAAAATAATATGTTTGGAAAGAAGTCTCATGAAAAGACCAGTCAAGAAACATGGAGGAATACATGTGTTCTGAATCAGGAAATGATTGATGGTGAAACAAATGCCTATAAATTTTCTAATTTGTGACTGAAATATATATCCCATCATGTGCATGAACTGAAGACATAGTGTTGAATAAAAATAAAAGTCAAAATACACATCATGTCCCCTAGGAATCTACTTGCATTCATTTTAAACTGGCTAAGTAACTGTAGAAATATTAGGGTTTGTATGCACCATTCACTGAATTTAGTTTTCAGTACTAGGAAACAATATGTATTTCAGGTGGATGATTATTTCTGAAAATAATCTTGTTGAAAGTTGATTATAAATCCACAGATATGAATATGAATGTATTTAGGGGCGTGCATAATAAGACACATATATTTCATATTTTGAAAAATCTAAAGAGTATATATATATATATATATATATATATATATATATATATATACACACACACACACGCAAATGCACAGATATTAAAAAGTAGCAATACAGGAGATCCATTATGAAGGCAGGCATGGAGAATTCAAGTCTCTGATCTCTTCAGCTGCGCGGGCATAGGGAGTCGTAAACTGTCTAAATGCTGTTTGCTCAGAATCACTAGGCAATATTGACCTGTTGTGAATCTGGGGCGAACAGTCTGGGCCCCTCAGAACACACACAAAGCCCGGATTGGCTGCATTCAAGCTTAGATTCATCTGGTTTTTGTGACTCAGCACTAACATTCCCGCTGAAATAATTGGTCGGGCTTTCGGAATTGACAGAGTTAAAAGCCAACTGAGCCTTCATAGGCAGTGGCCACAGGATTGAAATGGGGCTTGGGAGAGATAGTCAGGACCCAGCTGTTGCATTGGTCACCCAGCAAAGGGAACGAACGGTCACCATTTTAATGGTATACCACCATGGCAGCGAACTGACGTCACAGTCGGAGGAGATAACTTCATTGAAACCAGTGCGACAAGTATGTTATCCCATTGCCATCTCTCTCAACACCGCAGGGAAACCTCAAGGGCCCTTCCCACCTCTGCCGTAATGGCCCCTCCCAGCTCTCAAAGGAGCGCAATACCCAGACCTAGGGAATCAGGATTGGCTCGGGACTCGAGGCGTGTAATTGCCGGCTACCGCTCCCACCAGTGCTGACAATTGAGGTCTCTTACACCACCTACCGGGGCCATGGCTCCCGAAGGGCAAGCAAATTCGCTGGGGTTTCTCAGCCCCAAGCTCTACAAACTTAGGGTCTGAGGGAGGCAATTAAGGAGAGTGTGCCCAGCCGTTCATGGAAACAGGGCTACCAGGAGCAGAGGCCTGGCTTGTAACCAGTATTGTGGTGAGCGTCACAGGTGAGTGGGGCCTGGCTTGAGGAAGCACAAGAGAAGGCCCTAGGCACTCAGGGTTGGAGACCCGCCCAGTCTGGGAGGAAGAGCTGCTGCACAGTGATTGGTTCCCACTTATTGAGAAGAGAAGCTTGGCCCAGTGCGCACAGCTCCACCTACTGGAAGAGAAGTTAATTGAACTCTAGGACTGCATGTATTATTACTATTTTTTTATTTGTATTTTTTTCTTTTTCTTTCATTTTCATTTTTGTTGTTGTTGTTCATTAACTTTTTTAAATGTTTTTATTTTTTTAATTTCTTTTATTTTATTATTATTATTATTAATATTATTATTTTAAATTTTAATTTTCAATTTTTTAATCATCATTATTACTTAAAATTTTCTTTCTTTATTTTCTATTTTTTTGTCTTTTCATTTCATTTCAATTTTTTTATTCCCCCTTACTTGAATTCTACCTGCCTACTCTCATTCTCTTTAGTGACTTCTCCCTTCCCTTCTAATATCTTTCCTCTCAAGCATCAAATAAATTTATAAGAGTAAGCAGTAACTCAGTAGTCAAACAGAACGAGAAGTAACATGAGAAGCATAAAAAAGCAAGGAAGAAAAGGAGTACGAACAATGAAGGACAGCCTAAATATTCAAGAGCACCTAGAGTCATCAGAAAAATGGTCATATAAAGAACTCAAGGAATACCTTAGACAGATGGAATGGAACCTTAAAGAGGATACGAGACAGCAAAAACAAACAGTGATAGAACGCATTGAAAATAAATTACATAAACAGATAAAATAAGAAATTAAGCATCTTTATCAGGAGATAGAGATTATTAGAAAAATCAAACAATAATTCTAGAAATCAAGGAAATGATAAACCAAATTAAAAATTCAATTGAGAGTATCACTAACAGTGTAGAGCAAGTAGAAGACAGAATGAAGACAAAATATATCATCTTGAAAAAAGTCTAGCCAACAAAGAAATGCTGTAAAAAATTATGAGAAAACATTCAAGAGATATGGAATAACATAAAAAAAAAACTAATGAGTCATATGGATAGAGGAAGGTACAGAGATTCAAACCAAGGGAATGAGAAATCTGCTGAATGAAATATTACAGAAAACTTTCCAGAAATAAAAATGGAAAGGGATAAACAAATTGTAGATGCTTACAGGACATCGAGCACACAAAATCACAGTAGACCAATGCCAAGAAACATTGTTATGAAGATATGCAATATACAGAACAAAGAGAAAATATTAAAAGCTACCAGAGAAAGGAGGCAGATTAGAATCATTACAATCAGGGGTAAACCAAAAAGGTTAACAATGGATTTTTCATCATAGATGCTGGAAGTGAGAAGATCCTGGAAGAACGTACTTCAAACACTGAAAGACAATGGATGCCAACCAAGAATTATGTATCCAGCAAAATTAAGCTTAAGGTAAGACAACGAGATAAAAATATTTCATGATAAACAAAACCTAAAAGAATTTGCAGCCAGATAACCAGCATTGCAAAGCATCTTGAGCAAAACACTACACGAGGAAGAAATGAAAATCAACAACGAAAACCATGAGTGAGAAGTGCCTCAGTAATGACAGAGGGTGGGGGAAAAGCTAATCATGGAGAAACAAACTAATTTAAAAAAAAGATATAAGCAAACATGGGTGGCAGTACAAACCATATATCATTAGTAACTCTAAAAGTAAATGGCTTAAACTCTCGAATAAAGTGACATAGGCTTGTAACTTGAAATAAAAAAAAAATCCAACAATATATTGCCTCCAGGGGACACATCTGAATGGAAAAGACATACACAGGCTGAAGGTGAAAGATTGGGAAAATTTATACCATGCACACGGTCCTCGTAAGCAAGCAGGGGTGGCCATCCTCCTATCGAATAAAATCGACCTCAAGACTAATTTAATCAAAAGGGATAAAGAAGGACATTATATACTGCTAAAATGAACCATTCACCGACAAGACATAACAATTATCAATATTCACGCAGCAAATAATGGTGCTGCGATGTTCATAAAACAAATTCTCCTCAAGTTAAAAAATCAAATAGACCACAATACAATAATTATGGGTGACTTCAACTCACCTCTCTCACCATTGGACAGATCCTCCAAACAAAAGTTGAAAAAAGAAACTATAGAACTCAATCTCGCAATCAATTCCCTAGACTTAACTGACATATATAGAATATATCAACCATCATCAAGTGGATATACTTTTTTCTCAGCAGCACATGGATCCTTCTCAAAAATAGACGATATGTTATGCCATAGGGCAACCCTCAGTAAATATAAAGGGGTGGAGATAATACCATGAATTTTTTGTGATCATAATGGAATGAAACTGGAAACCAATGATAAAAGAAGGAAGAAAAAATCATACATCACATCCAAAATGAAGAATATGTTACTGAATGATCAATGGGTTACAGAAGACATAAAGGAGGAAATCAAAAAATTCTTAGAGATAAATGAAAATACAGACACAACATATCAGATTCTATGGGGTACAATGAAAAGAAGTTTTAAGGGGTAAATTCATCGCCTAGAGGTCATTCCTCAAAATAGAAAAGAAAAACAAATAAATGAGCTCACACTTCATCTCAAAGCCTTAGAAAAGGAAGAGCAAAACAACAGCAAATGTAGCAGAAGGCAAGAAATAATTAAAATCATAGCGAAATTGAAACAAAAGAAACTATTGAAAAAATTAACAAAACTAAAAGGGGTTCTTCAAAAAGATAAATAAGATAGACAGACCCTTAGCCATGCTAACGAAGAGAAGAAGAGAGAGAAATCAAATTACTAACATACGGGATGAAAAAGGCAATATTACAACAGATGCTACATAAATACAGAAGAAAATTAGAAATTATTTTGAAAACCTGTATTCCAATAAAATAGAAAATAGTGAAGACATCAATAAATTTCTTAAGTCATATGATTTGCCCAGACTGAGTCAGGAGGAAACACACAATTTAAACAGACCAATATCAATGGATGAAGTAGAAGAAGCAATCAAAAGACTACCAACCAAGAAAAGCCCAGGACCGGATGGGTATACAGCAGAGTTTTACAAAACCTTTAAAGAAGAATTAATACCAATACTTCTCAAGTTATTCAGGAAATAGAAAAACTGGGAGCTCTGCCGAATTCATTCTATGAGGCCAACATCACCCTGATTCTGAAACCAGACAAAGACACCTCAAAGAAAGAAAACTACAGACCAATATCTCTGATGAACCTAGATGCAAAAATCCTCATTAAAATTCTGGCGAATTGGATAGAAAGGCACATCAAAAAAATCGTGCACCATGATCAACTTGGATTCATCCCTGGGATGCAAGGAGGGTTCAATATATGGAAATCAATAAATGTTATTCACAACATCAATAGACTTAAAGATAAGAACCATATGATCATCTCGATAGACGCAGAAAAACCATTCAACAAAGTAGAGCATTTCTTTATGTTCAAAACATTTTAAAAACTAGGGATAACAGGAACTTACCTCGACATTGTAAAAGCTATCTATGTTAATCCTCAGGCTAGCATCATTCTGAATGGAGAAAAATTGAAGGCATTCCCTCTAAAATCTGGAACAAGACAGGGATGTCCTCTATCACCACTTCTATTCAATATAGTTCTCGAAAAACTGGCCAGAGCAATTAGAGAGATGAAAGACATTAAAGGCATAAAAATAGGAAAAGGAGAACTTAAATTATCACTATTTGTACATGACATGATTCTATACATAGAAGACCCAAAAGGGTCTACAGAAAAAACTACTAGAACTCATAAATGAATGCAGCAATGTGGCAGGATACAAAATCAACATGAATAAATCAAAGGCATTTCTGTATATCAGCGACAAAACTTCTGAAACAAAAATGAGTCAAAACACTGCATTCCCAATTTCCTCAAATAATTAAATACTTGGGAATCAACCTAACAAAAGAGGTGAAAGATTTATATAATGCAAACTACAGAACCCTAAAAAGAGAAATAGAATAAGATCTTAGAAGATGGAAAAATATACCCTGTTCATGGATAGGCAGAACTAACATCATCAAAATTGCTATATTACCAAAAGTTCTCTATAGGTTTAATACAATGCCAATCAAAATCCCAAAGGATTTTTTTTTGTAGAAATAGATAAAGCAATCATGAAATTCAAATGGAAAAATAAAAGACCCAGAATAGCAAAAGCAATTCTAAGCAGGAAGTGTGAATCAGGCAGTATAGTGATACCAGATTTCAAACTATATTACAGAGCATTCATAACAAAAACAGCATGGTACTGGTACCAAAACAGGCGGGTGGACCAATGGTACAGAATGGAGGACACAGAGACTAATCCAAAAATCTACAACTGTCTTATATTTGATAAAGGAGCTAATGGCCTGCAATGGAGGAAGGATAGCATCTTCATCAAATAGAGTTGGGTAAACTGGAAATCCATATGCAACAAAATGAAACTGAATCCCCTCCTCTCGCCATGCACAAAAGTTAACTCAATGTGGATCAAGGAGCTAGATTCAAATCAGAGTCTCTGCGTCTGATAGAATAAAAAGTTGGCTCCTATCTACATATTGTGTGGTCAGGCTCCAAATTCCTTAATAGGACACCCATAGAATAAGAGTTAATAATAAGAATCAACAAATGGGACTTACTTAAACTGATTTTTTTTTCTTAAAGAGAGAAACAATAAGAGAGGTAAATATGGAGCCTACATCATGGGAACAAATTTTTAGTCCTCACCCTTCACATGGAGCCCTAATATCCAGAGTATACAAAGTATACAAAGAACTCAGAAAATTAGACAATAAGATAACCAATAACCCAATGGGCCAAGGACCTGAACAGAAACTTCTCAGAGGAGGACATAGAATCAATTAACAAGTACATGAAAAAATGCTCTCCATTTCTAGCAGTAAGAGAAATGCAAATAAAAACCACCCTAAAATACCATCTCAATCCAGTGAGATTGGCAGCCATAATGAAGTCAAACAACAACAAGTGCTGGCGAGGATGTGGGGAAAAGGGTACTCTTGTACATTGCTGGTGGGACTGAAAACTGGTGCGGCCAATTTGGAAAGCAGTATGGAGATTCCTGGGAAATCTGGGAATGGAAGCACCATTTGATCCAGCTATTGCCCTTCTCGGACTATTCCCTGAAGACCTTAAAAGAGCGTACTATAGGGATACTGCCACATCGATTTTCATAGCAGCACAATTCACAATTGCTACACTGTGGAACCAACCCAGATGCCCTTCAATAGATGAATGGATAAAAAAATGTGACTTTTATATACTATGGAGAATTACGCAGCACTAAAAAATGACCAAATCTTGGAATTTGCAGGGAAATGCATGGCACTGAGCAGATTAGGTTAGTGAAGCTAGCCAATCCCTAAAAAACAAATGCCAAATGTCTTGTTTGATATAATGAGAGCACCTAAGAACAGAACAGGGAGGAAGAGCATGAAGAAAAGATTAACATTAAGCAGAAACATGAGGTGGGAGGGAAAGGGAGAGAAGAGGGAAATTGCATGGTAATGGAGAGAGACACTTATTGTTACACAAAATTACATATAAGAGGTTGTGGGAAAATAAACAAGGAGAGAAATGATTTAGAGTAGGTATGGTAGAGAGAGAAGATGGGAAGATAGGGGAGTGGGGATAGTAGAGTATAGGAAAGGTAGCAGAATACAACAGTAACTAATAGGGCATTATGTAAAAATATGGATGTGTAACTAATGTGATTCTGCAATCTGTATTTGGAGTAAAAATGGGAGTTCATAACCCACTTGAATCTAATGTATGAAATATGATATGTCAAGAGCTTTGTAATGTTTTGAGCAACCAATAAAAGAAAAAAAAAGTAGCAATATATATGCCAATAGAAATTCATCATGAAATGTATATAATCCACAGATCGAAAAATATTCATTTTACTGAACATGGATTCATGTATAATGTTTTTCAACTAGGAAGCTCACCCATAGGTTGAATTTTCAGTTCCAACAGCGTTTAGGAGGAGTGATCTCTTCTCTCAATTTGCATCTACCAATTCAGCCACCTCACAAGTGTATACGAGTGATATCAGGTAGAATTCTATATGTGCATATAAACATACATGTGCTGAATAGGCTACAGAGAAAGGGAGATAGGGATTCACATATTTGCTAATTTTAAAAACACATGTAGAACTATTTCAACAAAAAATTGACTAGACTTATAACTCCTACATTATATAATGCAAAAGGCAATTCCAACTATACACCATGCGTCCTTTGAACTGCTTGTGTTTCTTCTCTTTTTGGCTTATTTTTCACCATCATATTAGGATTATTAGAGACTAGTAGGGTATGGGTTATAGTGTCAGGGATTCAGTATTTCAAATGGAAATTGAAAAATGAATCCAATGTGTATGTAAATATGTGCTACACAAAAATCTTCCCACTCACATCCAGAACAATGCCTTGACATTACCTACGCCCCAAGTAAAACACAATTAGAGTAGAAAAGTGTGAAAATCTATGAATACAAATATGGAATGGAATATGCTCGGGAGTTCACAACCTTGGAGGTGGTAGAGGAGTTTCCAAAAGTAAAGGACAGGGTAAACACTCCACAAACAAGGAACTCTGCTGGCCTAAGAATTCTTGGGAAACGGCTTCTGAGGTTGGGCACTTGAAATATATGTTGTTGTCATGAGCTTTAGCTTACTTTGTAGTGAGACCATCAAAGCTGGGTCTGCATCTATGTGACCGAAAGACATGGTTTCTTATATTCCAATGAACATGAGGCAGCAGTGCTCAATTCTCTCTTTGTAGCTAAACTGTGTCCATTGGAAGCTAAGTGTCTCCCGGTGGGGACTGCGAAGACATTTGGTCATCCTCCACTTTTCGTGGTATTTCTTGCTTCTGCACTGGGAATTTGGTATTTGCTTCACAAAACACAAAAAGTTCATCTGGGATACAGTGCTGGAGGGAGTTCTGTCACGTGTGGTGGGTCAGGGTCTGCAGGAGAATGCACCAACCAGGCTTCTATCCCACATAGCTTGCACCAATAACCATAGCAACCTGATTCTGAATATTGCCCTGAAAACTCTCCATTTAACAAGATGCCTTTACATATAAGGGTCTGATGTCTGCACTATATCAGTCACAAAAAATTTGGAAGCCAATGGCAGATTCACATGGCCCCAACATGATGTTTTATCACACACCTGCCCACCACTGCTCTAGCCCCCCTACTCAGCAGGCTCCAAATTACTGGCTTCTCTTGTTCTACACCATTTTAATGAAACCCAGTCAAAAACAAGGCACTGTCTGGTATACACATGATCAGCAACAGGACATCAAAAGTTTCTGCAGTGCCACCTGGTCATGGGAATTTCAAAAATTTCATGGTATTTATCTAGCAATTTTTCAAGGGTGAAGTTAGAGGCACTGTGGGTTTCAATTCATTCAGGAACCATTAAGAGTTGAGAAAGTTCATTTCAATGAAAGCTCTGGAGAACTCTCACAGTCAATGCTTCTCAAACAGTTGCCAAAAGGTCTCCTAAAGCCAGGCCAATTGACATCTACAATGTGAGGTCCATGTGTGTTTTGACTCTCAAATATGGCTGCTAAGTCTTTCAGAATAAAATCATGTGATATCCTGGCTGAGATTCTCAGGCCTCTGTGGAAACCACCCTGGGCCTAGATCTCAGTTTCCAAGAGTGAGTCTCATGCGTGGCCTCCTAAAATCCCAACACAATTCATGGCAATACTTCTCTGAGGTCAGTTTCAGAACTCAGTCTCTAAGGGGAATCACACCAGAGTTCAAGCCCAGGTGGCCCCATCATCCCTTCCATCCGCCAAAAAATGACCACAATTAAAATCAAAACACTACCACAGGGCCATCATCTTCTTCCATGTAGACACTCATCATAACCTCTAGCTGAGGGTTTCTATGAGCCCAAGGTAGTGTCCGAATAAGCTCACTTGCCCCTCATTTGCCTAAAATCATGATGGCCTGGACACTCTTCCTGTGAACCAGGAATGATCAAATATTCCTGCTGTTAAAGTGTTCCACTTCTCTAATTTGAGGCCTACTGGCTGTAGGGTATAGATTCTTTATGTGATTTGGAGTCATGAGAAAACCCAAGCAAATATGGGCTAGCCTCTGCAGGGATTTCAAGAACTCATTTGACCCAAAGGATCCCTATTCTCACTTGATGGAGGTCAGGAACCTAAAACAAGAGGGCAAAAATATTCACCCACAATGACTGCTCTTTTGGCCATTTTAGTTTTGGAAACACATGGGATCTTTCTTTAGATCCATCAGGTGCTGAGAATCTAAGCCACAACCTCATACAAGGACAAGAGGCTGATTCAGACACATCCCAATCCAAATCAATTAAGCAAAGAGCCACTGGTGATATCCATACATTTCCATATGAAAACAGTTTTCTTCAGGCTACACAAAGGGGTGGCCTGAGGCAAAGACCTTCCTGACATTCAGGGTAATAGAAATAGAAGTAAGCAAATGGCCCAAAGAAGGGTTTCTCCACTGAGACTTTACTGGTCACACTGAAATCTGAGTTTTCTTAGATGCTCCCATTCCCTTCAGCTATCCAGTACATGGCCATGTCACAGAACCTTGTGGTGTTACATATTTGGGAAACAAAACCATGAGTCTATTCTGGAGAGTGGCCAGAATTCACGAAGAAAACAGGAACTTTAGAAGATAATAGATGTTGCCCATCCATAAGGCAAGCTGCAGTCCATTCATTAATTGGGCAGTATGAATGCGGGGAAGCTTTCAACTAGAGACAACACATCCATTGGTGCATTCTCTTTTCTAATGTCTACAACCACGGATACAGTGGGATACACAGACTTAGAAACACTCACCATGTCAAACGACTTACTAGAAACAGTCCACTCCAAACCAAACAAACCACCTTTCCTACCTATTCTCAGAACATGAGAAAAAACCACAAACTCACACCTACAACGGCAAAGGCACTTCCTTCCCCCAAATAGGTCTGTGACTATCCGGAATGTCTTCTGACTGGTGGGCCATATTATGTTCCCCCAAAATGGCCTGTCCTGTTTCAGATCTGGTCTCCTTGGCCAACTCTGTGAAGTTGTCAGGAGCCAACGGTGAGCCACTGCCTGCTTACTCAGGAAAGGCCCCTCTTCAGAGCTCTGCTGGCATTTGGCCATCCTCACATCAGTGGGTACCAAGAAAGACTGACTATGTCTTTGGGAAAAGCAAACAAGTTAGCCCACTGGAACTGGGAGTGGGACTGGCTCTGCGTGCCTTCCTTCCTGGATCCCAGGTTCAGAGAATTCCATCACCAAGGAAGTGAAGTGAGGTCACTTCTTTCAGGAACAGAATATGCTCACTGCCTTGGTAACCACTTTGTGCTAACAGTTGCTTCCAGGGTTCCCATGAGATGGAGGCTGCCCCAACATCCTGTGACACATTCAGAAGTTAGAATGGTATATCAACCATAGGCACCAGGGAACAGCTATCCACAGAGGCCTGGTTCAGTCCATCTTCTCTTTATTAAGAAGAGAGAGGCTGATTCAGACCATCAATTAATCCTGACCAGGTTGTTTGCCATGGAAGATGACTATTGCTCTCTCAGGTCCTACATAGCTGCCTATATCTTCTGCAAGGATCATTTCTCCATGGATCTTTGATGTTCTCAGCAGGTGGAAGATCATCTACATTCCTATATTGTAAGACCCACACTGTCCCTGCTCTTAAGTAAGTTATACTGAGGGAACAGTGTATGGTTAGGGTTAATAACTTGTTCAATTTGGGTTACAAATAATTCTGCGGGATGAATAATGGTATTGGCAAAATGCGATGTTTACAAGAGTATATATGTGAAACATAAGTATGAAAGCAGAAATCTAGGTAAGATTTGAAGCCCAGAAGGGCATTGGGGACTTGAGTGGGATACTTAGCTTTGAGTAATGTGCAGCACAGATGTCTCAGATAAATCAATATACACTGGCATCGTACCTTGTACCTTGGATATTGAATGTTGAAGAGAACATCCAGTCAAAAACCGATAGTCGGCAGGATTAGGAAGGTAGTTGGTAGGTTTAGAAAAAAGAGTGAGTATAGGATTTGGACCAAAAGTTCTTTAGCAATAGAATTTAGTGTAGAGAGTGTATGTAAATGTAAGCACATGTGAAGAGTCAGTCACAATGATGAACTGGGGAAAAATATAGGAAATCAGATATCAATAGAGACATTAGGAAATCAAGCAAAGTATAAATTGTGTGATAGGGTTAGACATTTTCAACAGGTTTGAAGTTGAATATATAATCTTAGGAAGAAACAAATATGTAGTCAAAAATAGAATTGATATTTGAGAGCATTAGGCAACCTGGACATGGATGTTTTTAGTAATCCATGCTCACTTTCCATTTACGCTTTGGTACAATTGTAAGTGTGACCTATGCTTTTTGTGTCCAGAATATTTCTGTAATAAAATGTGTATGTAGATCAGGTGACAATCGTATTTCTTCCACCAATTCTGGGAACAATATTTTGAAGACTTACAAATTAGTATGGGGGTACAAATAGGTGTACTCTGTTTCTATGAATATAGACATAATGCATGAATAGACCATACTGTGAATAAATAATATAACTGGATCCACTTTAAATAATGAATTGAATAAATATCTGAAAATTTATAAGAAATTTTATATTGATATGCAATCATTCATTCCAACCAGTTATATATCTAACGATCATCTTAGGGTTACGGTTTATCATGAAGGGTGTGTGAGTTTTGGTTCAAAATTGATTATGGAAATAGAAAATAATATATTTGGAAAAAGTATCATGAATAGACCAGTCAAGAGACATAGAGGAATACATGTGTTCTGGAGCAGGAAGTGATTGAAAGTGAAACAAATGCCTATAAATTTGCTAACTAGTGAATAAAATATATATACTATGATGTGCATAAACTGATGAAATAGTAATGTACCAGTGTGGAATAAAAATTAACGTCAAAATACACATCATGTCCCATAGGAACCTACATGCATTAATGTTAAACTGGGTCAGTTAATGTACACATATTAGGATTTGTATGCACCTTTTACTGAAGTTAGTTTTCAGTACTAGGAAACAAATATGTATTTCAGGTGGATGAATATTTCTAAGAATAATCTTGTGAAAAGTTGATTATTAATCCACATACATGAACATGAATGAATTTAGGGAGTGTATATAAGACACATATATTTCATATTTTTAAAAATATGGAGAGTATATATATATATATATATATATATATATATATATATATATATATACACACACACACACACAAACACAGACATTAAAAAGTAGCAATATATATGCCAATCAAAATTCATCATGAAATATATATCATAAAGATGCAAAAACATTCATTTTAGTGAACATGGGTTTATGTATAATGTTGTTCCACTGGGAAGCTCACCCATAGGTTGAATTTTCAGTTCCAACAGCGTTTAGGAGGAGTGATCACTTCTCACAGTTTGTATCTGCTAAGTCATATATCTTACAAGGATGTACGTGTGATACCTTGTAGGATTCTATTTGTGCATATAAAAATACATGTGCTGAATAGGCTCCAGAGAATGGGAGACCGTAATTCACATATTTGTTAACTTTAAAACACATTGAGAACTATTTCAATTAAATATTGAATAGATTTATAACACCTACCCTTTATCATGCAAAAGGCAAGTCCAACTCTGAACTGCAAGTATTTATGTACTGTTTGGGTTACTTTCTTCCATCATATTAGGATTAGTAGTCAGAGTCTAGTAGAATATGGGTTAGTGTCAGGGATTCAGAATTTCAAATGGAAAAAAGGAAAATTAATCTTCCAACTCTCATCCAGAACAATGCCTTGTCATTACCTTCGCCCCAAGGAAGACACAATTAGAGTAGAAGAGTTACAAAATCTGTGATTACATTTCTGGAATCGAAAATGCTCAGGAGTGCACAAACTTGGAGGTGGTATAGGAGTTTCCAAAAGTAAGGACAGGGTACACACTCCACAAACATGAAGCTCTGCTTGCCTAAAACTTTTTGAGAAACTGCCAGTGAAGTTGGGCACTGAAATATAGGTTGTTGTCAGGAGTTAAGCTTCCTTTGTAGTGAGACCCTCAAAGCTGGGTCTTCATCTATGTGACCTGGAGGACATCGTTTCCTATTTTCCAATGAACACGAGGCAGCAGTGCTCAATTCTCTCTTTGTAGGTAAACTGTGTCTCCCTGTGTGGACTGTGAAACAATTTGGTCATCCTCCACTTTTCGTGGTGTTTCTTGCTGCTGCACTTGGAGTTTGGTTCATGCTTCACAAAATACAAGGAGTTCAACTGGGAAACAGTGCTTGAGGTATTTCTGTCACGTGTGGTGGGTCAGGGTCTGCAAGAAAATTCACCAACCAGGCTTCTATCTCTCAAAGATTGCCCCCTTGTCCATAGCAACCTGATTCTGAACATTGCCCTGAAACTATGCCATATAACAAGATGCCTTTACATATAAGGGTCTGATGTCTGCACTCTGTCAGTTACAAGCCATTTGGAAGCCAATGGCAGATCCAAATGGCCCCACCATGATGTTTTATCACACACCTGTCCACCACTGCTCTAGGCCCACTACTCAGCAGGCTCCAAAATACTGGCATCTCTGTTCTAAACAATTTTCATGAAACCCTGTCAATCAAGGCACTGTCTGGTACACTCATGGTAAGCAACAGGACATCGAAAGTTTCTGCAGTTCCACCTGGTCATGGAAAATTCAAAAATTTCGTGGTATTTATCTAGCCATTTTTCAAGGATGACTTTGGATGCACAATTATTCAGGAACCATTAAATGTTGAGAAAGTTCATTTCAAAGAAAATTCTAGAGAACTCTCACAGGCAAGGCTTTCCAAAGAGTGGACAAAAGGTCACTTGAAGCCAGGACCATTGAGATCTACAATGTGAGGTCCTATGTCTTTTGACTCTCAACTATGGCTGCCAAGTCTTTCAGAATAAAATCATGTGATATCCAGGCTGAGATTCCCAGTTCTTTGTGGAAAGCCACCCTGGTCCTAGATCTCAGGTTCCAAGGGCGACTCTCATGTGTGGCCTCCTAAAATCCCAACACAATTCATGGCAATTCTTCTCTGAGATCAGTTTCAGATCTCAGTCTCTAAGTGGAAACACACCAGAGTTCAAGCCCAGTTGACCCAGTCATCTCTTCCACCCGCCACACCAATGACCAGAATTAAAACCAAAACACTCCCACATGGCCCTCATTTTCTTCCATATAGACACTCATCATAACCTTGGCTGGAAGTTTTTATGAGGCACACAGCCCAAGACAAAGTCAAAATAAGTTCCCTTGCCCTTCATTTGTCTAAAGTCAGTGTTTCCTGGACAACGTTCCTGTGAACCAGGACTGATCAAAGAGGTCTGCCATTAATACTGTTCTGCTTTTCCAATTTGAGGCATACAGACTGTCGGGTATAGTTTCTTTATGTGATTTGCAGTCATGAGAAAACCCAAGCACCTATGGGCTAGCCTCTGCATGGCTTGAAGAACTCAGTTGACCCAAAGATCCCTGTTATCACTTGATGGAGATCAGGAACCTTACAGAGATCACAATGACTTCTCTTTTGGCCATTTTGGATTTGGATGCACACATGGGATCTTTCTTTAGATCCATCAGGTGCTGAGAATCTAAGCGATAATCTCACACTGCACTAAGAGGCTGATTCAGACATATCCCTTTGCAAAGCAATTAAGCCAGGAGCCACAGGTGATGCCCATTTATTTCCATTTGAAAACTGTATTTTTCAGGCTTTGGAAATGTGTGGCTTTAGGCAAAGTCCTTCCTTTCATTCAGGGCAACAGAACAATAGGTAAGCAAAATACCAAAGCAGATTTTCTCCACTGAGACTTTCCTGGTCACACTGATATCTGAGTTTTCTGAGATATTCACCATTCTCTTCAGCTATCCAGTACATGGCCATGTCCCAGATTGTGGAGGAGATACATATCTTGAACACAAAACCATGAGCCTATGGGAGAGTGACCAGATTCAGGAAGATATCAGGAATGTAGGAAGGTAATAGGTGTTGCCCATCCATAAGGTAACCTGCAGTCCATTCATAAATTGGACAGGATGAATTCTGCGAAGAATTCTACTAGACAGGACACATCTATTGATGCATTCTCTTTTCTATTGTCTACAACCACAAATACAGTGGGATACCCAGACATAGAAACACTCACCTTCTCAAAGGACTTACTAGAAACAGTCCACTCCAAACCAAACAAACCGACTTTCCTACATTTTCTCAAAACTTGAGACAAAAATCACAAACACACAAACACACACACACACACCCACAAAGGCACCTTCTTTCCCCAAATAGGTCTGTGACTATCCGGAGCATCCTCTGACTGGTGGGCCATACTATGTTTCCCCGAAATGGGCTGTCCTATGTCAGATCTGGTCTTCTTGGCCAAAACTGTGAAGTTATCAGGAGCCAGCGGTGAGCCACTGCCTGTTTTCTCAGGTAAAGCCCCTATTCAGAGCTTTCCTGGCATTTGTCCATCTTCAATTTAGTAGTTGCCAAGAAAGACTTACTCTATCCTTCTTAAATCCAAAAATTTGAGACCACTGGGACTTAGACTGGGACTGCTTCAGGGTGCCTGGCTTCCTGGATTCCAAGTTCAGAGTGTTCCATCAACAAGAAAGTGACATGGGTCACTTCGTCTAGAACTGAATGAGGTCACTGCCTTGGCAACCACTTTGTCCTAACAGTTGCTTCCAAGGATCCATGAGATGGATCCTGCCCCTACTTCCTATGACACTTTCACAAGTTAGAATGGAATATCAACCATAGGCACCCGGGAACAGCTCTCCACACAAGCCTGGTTTGGTCCATCTTCTCTACATTAAGAAGAGAGAGACTGCTTCAGACACACCCCTTCATCCTGACCTGTTTTTTTTTTTTTTTTTTTTTTTGTCATGAAAGATGACTTTCGCACTCTCAGGTCCATCATAGCTGCCTACATCTTCTTTAGGGATCATTTCTGCATGGACCTTTGAAGTTCTCCGGAAGTTGAAGATCTCCTACATTCCTGTATTGTAAGACCAACTCTGTCCCTGCTCTTCTGTAAAGTTAGATTGAGGGAACAGTGTTTGGTTACAGTTAATAACATGTTTGATTTGGGTTAGGATCATTCTGCTGGATGAATAATGGTATTGGGAACCTGCAATATTTATAAGATTATATAGGTGAAATATATGAATGAAAACAGAAATCTCGGTAACATTTGAAGCCCAGAAGGGCATTGGGTCCTTGATTGGGATACTTAGCTTTTAATTATGTTCTGCACAGATGTCTCAGATAAATCTATACACAATGGCATAAGATCTGATACCTTGGATGATTGAATGTTGAGGAGAACAACCATTCAAAGAGGGAGAGTCGGTAGGATTAGGAAGATAGTTGGTAAAATTATAAAAAAGTGTGAGTATAGTATTTGGACAAATAGTTCTTTAGCAATAGGTTTTCAGGTAGACAGAAAATGTAAATGTCAGCATATGTGAAGAGTCAGTCACAGTGATGAACTGGGGAAAATATGTAGGAAAGCAGATATCAATAGAGACATTAGGAAATCAGGCAAAGTATAAAGTGAGTGATAGCAAAAGACATTTTCAACAGGCTTGAGATTGAATATATAATCTTAGGAAGTAACAAATATGTAGTCACCAATAGGATTGACATTTGAGAGCATTAGGCAACCTGGACATGGGTTATTTTCATAATCCATACTCACATTCCATTTAGGCTTTGGTACAATCGTAAGTGTGACTTTGCATTTTGTGGCCAGAATATTACTGTGATAAAACGTATATGTAGATCAGGTGACATGAGTATTTCTTGCACCATTTCTTGGAGCAACATTTTGAAGGGGTATAAATTAGTATTGGGGGTACATATAGGTGTACCATGTATGTATGAATATAGAGATAATGCATGAATACACCATACTGCGAATAAATAATATAACTTGTTCCAACTTTAAATAATGGATTGAATTGATATCTGAAAATACACAGGAATCATATATTGATATACATACATTCATTCCAACCAGTAATACATCTAATGGTAATATTACGGTTGTGGTTTATCACCAAGAGTGTGTGAATTTTGCTTCAAATTTGATTATGGAAATCGAAAATAATGTGTTTGGAAAAAAATCTCATGAAATGACCACTCAAAAACAAGGAGGAATACATATGTTCTGAAGCAGGAAGTGATTGAATATGTTACAAATTTCTTTAAATTTGTGAACTTGTGGATGAAATGTATATTCTATAATGTATAAAAACTGCAGAAATAGTAATGTACCAGTGTTTAATAAAAATGAACTTCAAAATACACATCATGTTCCATAGGAATCTACTTGCATTGATGTTAAAGTGGGTCAGCTACTGTAAAAATATAAGGATTTGTTTGCACCATTCATTGAAGTAACTTTTTAGTACTAGAAAACAAATATGTATTTCAGGTGGATGAATATTTTTAAAATAATCTTATGAAAAGTTTAATATAAAACCACATACATGAACAAGAATGAATTTAGGGAGTGTATAATAGGACACATATATTTTATATTTTGAAAAATCTAGAGAGTATATATATATATATATATATATATATATATATATATATATATATATACACACACACACACACACACAAAACACACACAGAGACATTAAATAGTAGCAATATATATGCCAATTAAAATTCATTGTGAAATATATATCATCCACAGATCCAAAATATTAATTTTACTGAACATGGATTTATGTATAATGTTTTTCAACTAAGAAGCTCACTCATAGTCTGAATTTTCAGTTCCAAAAGCATTAATGAGGAGTGATCTCTTCTCACACTTTGTATCTGCCAAGTTAGCCACCTCTCAAGAATATACGTGTGATACCAGGTAGGATTCTATATGTGCATATAAAAATACATGTGCTGAATAGGCTACAGAAAAATGGAGACAGGAATTCACATATGTGTTAACTTTAAAAACACATGCAGAACTATTTCAACAAAAAATTGACAAGATTTATAACTCCTACCCTATATCATGCAAAAGGCAAACCAACTATCCACCATGCCTCCTCTGAAGTGCTAGTATTTCTATTCTGTTTGGGTTACTATTCTCCATCATATTAGAATTAGTAGTCAGAGTCTAGTAGGGTATGGGTTAGTGTCAAAGATTCAGCATTTCGAATGGAAAATTGAACAATGAATCCAATGTGTATGTAAATATGTGCTACACAAAATTATTCCCACTCTCATCCAGAACAATGCCTTGACAATTCCTTTACCCCAAGTAAGACACAATTAGAGGAGAAGATTTAGAAAATCTGTGAATAAATTTGTGGAATGCAATATGCTCAGGAGCTCACAACCTTTGAAGTGGTAGAGTAGTTTCCAAAAGTATGGGACAGGGTAAAAACTCCACAAACATGGAGGTCTGCTGGCCTAGAGATTTCTAGAGAAACTGCCTGTGAGTTTGGGCACTTGAAAAATATGTTGTTGTCAGGAGCTTTAGCTTCCTTTCTAGGGAGACCATAAAAGCTTGGTCTGGATCTATGAGACCTGGAGGACATGGTTTCTTATTTCCCAATGTACATGAGGCAGCAGTGCTGAATTCTCTTTTTAGGTAAACTGTGGCCACTGGGGAATAAATGTGTGCCAGTGTGCACTGTGAAGCCATATGGTCATCTTCCATTTTCGTGGTGTTTCTTCCTGCTGCACTGGGTGTTTGGTATTTGCTTCACGAAATACAAAGAGTTCAACTGGGTCACAGTGCAAGAGGAAGTTCTGTCATGTATGGTTGGTCAGGTTTTGCAGGAGGATCCAAGAACTAGGATCCTATCCTACATATCTTGCCCCCTTGACCATAGCACCCTGATTCTGAACAATGTCCTGAAACCTCTCCAAATAACAACTTGCCTTTACATGGAAGGTTCTGCTGGCTGCACCATGTCAGTCACAAGGCATTTGAAACCAATGGAAGATACATATGGCCCCACCACAGATGTTTTATCACATACCTGCCCACCACTGCTCTAACCTACTACTCAACAGAGTCCAACTTACTGGCATCTCTGTTCTACACCATTTACATGAAACCCAGTCAATCAAGGCACTGTCTGGTATATTCATGATCAGCAACAGGACATCAAAAGGTTTTCCAGTGCCACCTGGTGATGGGAAATTCAAAAATTTCATGGTATTTATCTAGCCATTTTTCAAGGATGAAGTTGGAGGCACTGTGAGTTTCAATTCTTTCAGGAACCATTAAATGGTTAGGAAGCTCATTTCAATGAAATCTCTAGAGAACACTCACAGGTAAGGCTTCCCAAAGAGTGGCCAAAAGATGATATGATGTTATGCCCATTTAGGTCTACAATGTGAGGTCCATATGAGTTTTGACTCTCAACTATGTGTGCCAAGTCTTTCAGAATAAAATTTGTGGTATCCTGGCTGAGAGGCTCAGTGCTCTGTGGAAAGCCACCCTGGGCCTAGAACTCAGTTTCCAAGGGCAACGCTCATGCCTGGCTTCCTAAAATCTCAACACTATTTATGGCAATACTTCTCTGAGGTCAGTTGAAGAACTCAGACTCTAAGGGAATCACACCAGAGTTCAAGAACATGTGGACCAAGTCATCTCTTCCAACCGCCACCCAAATGACCACAATTTAAACCAAAACACTCCAACGTGGCGCTCATCTTCTTCCATATAGACACTCACAATAACCTATGGCTGGAGTTTTCCATGAGGGGCACACCCCAAGACCGTGTCCAAAATAAGCTCTCTTACACCTAATTTGCCTAAATTCAGGGTGGCCTGGACACCCTTCTTGTGAACCAGGAGAGATTAAGTAGGCCTCCCGTTAATACTGCTCCGCTTCTTCAATTTGAGGCCAAATGACTGTGGGGTTTGGATTCTTTATGTGAATTGGAGTCTTGAGAAAACCCAAGCAAATATGGGCTAGCCTCTGCAGGGCTTTGAAGAACTCATTTGACCCAAAGGATCCCTAATCTGACTTGATGGAGGTCAGGAAAGTTACAGAGGAAGGCGAGAGACTTCATCCACAAGGACTGCTCTTTTGGCCATTTTGTTTTTGGATGTAAACATGGGATCTTTCTTTAGATCCATCAGGAGCTGAGAATCTAAGTCACAGCCTCACACAAGGTAAATAGGCTGATTCAGACACATCCTTTCCAAAGCAATTAAGCAAAGAGCCACAGGTAATGCCCATTCATTTCCATTTGAAAACTGTTTTCTTCAGGCTTCAAAAAGTGGTGGACTGAGGAAAAGACCTTCCTGACATTCAGGGCAACAGAAGAATAGGTAAACAAAAGGCCCCAAGCAGGGTTTCTCCACTGAGACTTTCCTGGTCACACTGATATCTGAGTTTTCTGAGATGCTCACCATTCCCTTCAGTACATGGTCATGTCACAGAGCTTCGAGGTTGTACATATCTTAAACAGAAAACCATGAACCTATTCTGGAGAGTGGCCAGAATTCAGGAATAAAACAGGAACTAAGGAAGATAGCAGGTGTTGCACATCAATAAGGCAAGCTGCAGTCCATTCATAAATAGGGCAGGATGAATGCTGTGAAGCTTTCTACTAGACAGGACATATTCATTGATGCATTCTCTTTTCTAATGTCTACAACCACGGACACAGTGGGATACACAGACATAGAAATTCTCGCCTTGTCAAACGACTTACAAGAAACAGTTCACTCCAAACAAAACAAACTGCCTTTCATACCTATTCTCAGAACATGAGACAAAACCACAAACCCACACCCACACAACAAAGGCAGCTCCTTTCCCCAAGTAGGTCTGTGACTATCCGGAGTGTCCTCTGACTGGTGGGCCTTACTATGTTCCCTGGAAATAGCCTGTTCTGTCTCAGATCTGGACTTTTTGGCCAACTCTGTGAAGTTGTCAGGAGCCAGCGGTGAGCCACTGCCTGCTTTCTCAGGAAAGGCCCCTCTTCATAGCTTTCCTTGCATTTGGCCATCCTTAAATCAGTAGGTCCCAAGAAAGACTGAGTCTGTCCTTGGTAAATCAAAATAAGTTTGACCACTGGGACTGGGACTGGGACTGGCTCTGGGTGCCTGGCTTCCTGGATTCCAAGTTCAGAGAGTTCCATCACCAAGGAAGTTAGGTGTGGTCACTTCCTTTTGGAACTGAATGAGGTCACTGCCTTGGCAACAACTTTGTCTTAACAGTTGCTTCCAAGGTCACCATGAGAAGGATGCTGCTCCTACTTCCTGTGACACTTTCACAGGTCAGAGTGGTATGTCAACCATAGGCATGCAGGAGCAGCTCTCAACACATGCCTGCTTTGGTACACCTTCTCTACATTAAGAAGAGAGTGGCTGATTCAGACACATCCCTTCATCCTGAGCAGGTTGTTTGCCATGGAAGACTTTTGCTCTCTCAGGTCCTTCGTACTTGCCTACATCTTCTCCAGGGATCATTTCTGCGTGGACCTTTGAGGTTTTCAGCAGGTGGAAGATCCTCTATAATTCTGTATTTTAATACCAATTCTGTCCCTGCTCTTCTGTAAAATTAGATTGAGAGAACAGTGTATGGTTAGGATTAATAACAGGTTCGATTTGGTTTAGAAAGGAAACTACACGGTTGAGCAAACAGGGTCCTAACGTTAGCAATAATATGAGGATTTTTAATGGACCGGCCATGGCAGATAAAAGCGTAGTTAATCAGGTCACTATGTGAACCAAGACTCAAAGCTCCCTTTTGGGGCCTCTGTCTCTCTTTGACGCTCTTCAAGTCGTTTTCTTAATTTACTCATAGATTCTTTTACAACTCCAGTATTGTCGGCATAAAAACAACATTCTTCCCTCAATGCAAGCAAAAAGGCACCTTTCTCTCATAAAGAGGAGGTCCAACACTCGCCTGCTTTGTAAAACAACTTCAGAAAGAGAGAGGTTAAAATTCCTGTAAAGCTGTGATGTCGGTTTTTAATGTCTTTAAACTTTGGCATATTTCTGCTTCTAATTGTGTCTTTGTTGTGTCTCATGGACTAGCCCACCCCTTCAGCAACTATTATTTCTAAGAGGATGGCTAAAGTGAGGGATACAGGTTCCCAGTGGAACCGGGTTGTATGCCCCCCTAGTTGATCTTTAAATGAACCTAAGTCATGATAGAGAACTCTGGAAAACATCTGCATCATTACATAATTAATCACATATATTGACCATTTTATGAAAACATAAATAATGTTAAAGTGTATAGAATTATACTGTTGTAGGGACGGACAAGGAAAGGGACCTAAGATAGCACCAAACACAGGAAAACAGTCTTATTTGGTTGCATCCGGATTTAGAGGGCATTGCTTCTGTTGTAATCAATTAATCCCCTGAAGCCCAAGTTTCGGTAGTTTTAGAATTTGTACCCAACATGTAAGGGAAGTGGCTCAGAAGTTCACAGTCTGTAGAAATTCACAGAAATCAGTTTTTGTTTTTGTTTTTGTTCCTCTGTTCTGGGCAAGTTAACTTTTCAAAGACACCTTGGAAAGGGAGAGCTTTTTTGTCTCTTTTTTTCTCCCTGCCAGCTGTCACCATGAAGCCCAATTGGTAACTTTTTTATCTTAGAAATCTAGCCATCTCTGTGAATCCCCAGCTCAAGGCCAGAGGCCTTGTTCACATATTTTGTGAAAATCTAGTAAGGCGGTGTCAAGCTTAGGGGTGGTGATTTTTTCAGCGAGTGGCCAAGTAGAACAGGGCAACACGAAAAGTGGAAGTTCATCTACATTGAACTCTTTCAGAGGGACTCTTTTGCTGAAAGACCTAATGTAAGCCTCGGTGAAGACTTCTGGAGAAGGTTATTTAAGACATATCTATGGACCTGGTACAGAGGGGGAAGACGGGGAAGGCGAGGCTGAGAGCAGCTCCGTGGATCTGAGAATGAGGAAGATGAGATGTAAAAGAATAATGGAAAAGGGGTTTGGGATTTTCCTAGAACAAAACTTGAGCAGTAGAACAGGTAGAGCAGAGGTGAAGATGGGAGTGAGTATTCCAAAAAGCCTGTGAGGGACTTTAAATTCTTAGTAACCTGTTTTCAGTGATGACAAAGCAACTTTAAAGGCTATTTTTATTACATCTTGGATAGGGGTCTGAGGGCTCTTCTCAGCTGGTTTGAGCTTTGGTTTAGCTTCTTAGAGGACTTGGTGGGACCTAGTGCAGGCACAGACAGAAAAAGAGAGGAGTGAGTGAGTGGAGGGGTACCTCGGTACCTGCTACCTCAGCAAGGGGGCAATGGTCTGAGAACTGGCGGAGGTTTGGGTTTTTGATGTAGTAATTGGAGGGAAGAAATCAGGTTGCTGAGGTGGGAGTGACAGCAGAGAGTCTAGAGCAGAAGGCTGAGGGTGAGGAACTATTGGAGAAGCATAGTACAGGATGTGAGTGAAGGAGGGAAAAGGATTCCACATAGGGGAATTTTCCCCTTTTGAGCACTTGCCGAAGTTAAAAATGTCACGCAGAATTTGAGGATCTAGAGAACCCTCTGGGGGCCATAGTTTTTGGTTGTCTAATTGGTTATATGGCCAATGCTGTGTACTGAATTTGATGAGGAGTTTGGGTTCCACCAGGCAGCCCCGGTATGCTCACATCCCCATGAATTACACAAGAAGTTGGCTTTCACCCCACACAGCCATGGCTGTTTGTGGCTTTGATAGTCCGCCGGGCATATATAGTAATCTAGGCTAACCAACCTTAATCTGGCTCGCGTTTCCGTGCATCCATAATGTTTGTTTCAATTATCTATGGTATGGAAGGAATTTAATGGAACTTTAGTGGGATCCTCTTCATTGGGGTTATCTCAATAGGAAAGACCTATACCAAGCTGAAAAATGTCTGGGTGGAGAGATAGCCACCAGGTCCCTAAGGGGGCTGTATGCGAGATAGACCATACTTCTTGTCTAGTAGGATTTCAGATCAGCCTTCACTGCTGAACAGGCTGATGAGGGTTAGGAGTACTGGTGGCCAAGGGGAGAGTCTATAGTCTTGTCCACATAGCGAATACGCAATTTGAAATGGTTACCAGTTTTTTCCAGTTTCCAACCAGAGTCTGGATACAGCGAAGGCTTGAGATGAGAGGCATGGATCCAAAAAGTGATTCTGTCTACTTTTATGCCTGTAGGTGTTATAAGTAGCACCTGGTATGTTCCTTTCCAGCGGGGTTCTAGGGATAACACCTGATGTTGTCTTATGTTGACGAAGTCTCTTACTTGATATTGATGTGGAATCCCCTCGTCCCCAGGTTGGTAGGCAGTGGCCAGCTGTTTCCACAGTTATCACTGAGTTCTTTCAATGGCTTTAAGTCTGTGAAGCAAGGGGTGTGGAAGGGATTGTTAGGCCTTAGAGTTGGGGATTAGGTCCCTTACTGGATGATGGGCATCATAGAGAATTTCATAGGGGGTGAGGTTACACAAAGAAACTGAGGGAGTATTTCTCGCATGAAACAGTGCATAAGGCAGTAGCATAGTCCAATCTTTTATGCCGGTCTCTAAGCTTAATTTTGTTAAGGTCTGTTTAATGGTTCTATTTATTTTTTCTACCTCTCCTGAGCTCTGGGGTACATAAGCATAATGTAACTTACAATTAATCCACACCTGACTTACCTGGGCCATGAACACAAGTCCATTATTAGACCCTATTATCTTAGACAGACCGTATCTTGGAAAAATATCTTCCAGGATCTTCTTGAGAACCATTTGCGCCGTTTTTTTTTTTTCTCTCTCTCTGTGTGTGTGTGTGTGTGTGTGTGTGTGTGTGTGTGTGTAAGGCTTCAATCCATCCTGAGAATGTATCCACAAAGACTAGGAGATTTTTAAGTTCATACCTTGCTGGCTTAATTTCAGTAATGTCCACTTCCCAGAATTGTCCTGGTCTGGTTCCTCGTAGGTGCTTTCGTCTAAGAAACTTGGAAGGGTAAGCATTAAACAATTGACTGACCCGACAGGCTTTTGTTACCAGTTCAATTATTTCCTTTCGCTGTGAGTCAGTTAGTGGAAAACTCTGTTCTTAATCCTACAGGAATGCCTGCAGTTTCTTTGAACCAAGGTGAGTGAGTTGGTGTACATTTTTAACGTAGTGTAGGGCTTTCTGTAATTGCAGGCTGAGCTCAGTAACGTTGAGGCGTTCAAAGTCAGTGTCCTTAGATGTTATCTAAAACTTCCTGGTACTTAGGGGTCCATTGGAATTGGGCATCTCCCTTTAACAGCGGGTATAAAGGAGCAGCTAAGGACTCAAACCCATTTATCCATAACCTGCAAAACCCAGCAATCCCAAGAAACTCTTAGTTGTCTGTTGTAAGATGGGGTTGGTATCTGCTCAATGGTTTGTAATCTGGGCTCAGTGAGCCATCGTTTACCGCCCCTAAGGAAATAGTCGAGGAAGATTACTTCTTGCTGGCAAATTGGGCAATTTTGGCCAAAGCTCTATACCCGAGTTGAGCAAGCTCGGATAATAGTGCTTGGGTCCCAGTTCACAGTTTTCCTTGGTGTTGGATGCCAGTAGCAGGTGATCCACATATTGAAGCTGGGTGAATTCGGGGTGTGTAGTTCAGAAATTGTTGAGATCTCTGTGAAGGGCTTCATCAAAGAGAGTGGGGGAGTTTTTGAACCCCTCTGCGAGTCTAGTCCAAGTTAGTTGACTAGACTTTCCGGTTTCTGGGTCTACCCACCCAAAAGCAAACAGCAACTGACTATCTTTATGCAGAGGCAAGCAAAAGAAAGCTTGTTTTAAGTCCAGAACAGTATACCATTTCTGCTCAGGGTTCAGAGTGCAAAGCAGATTGAACAGATTAGGTACCGTGGGGTAAATGTCCTGCACTCTGTTGTTGATCTCTCTTAGGTCTTTAACAGGGTGATAGTCCCTGGTTCCTGGCTTTTTCTTCTAATAGCAGGGGAGTGTTCCAGGCCAATTGACAGGGCCTTAGGACCCCTAAGGCCAGATATTTCTGAATATAGGGCCTTATCCCATCTTTAGCTTTTTATGCTTAGAAGATATTATTTGACATTGATTGGGGAGGCTGAGGTTTTTAACTCCACTGTTATTGGAGGTTGTTTCACGGCCGGGCCTAACACAGCAGTTTTTGCCCAGGCATCTCGGTAATCTGTTATCCATTTCTGGGGTAGCTTGCCTGTTTGATCAGTCTTGGGGGGTGTGAAGAGTGGACGTTCATCTTCTACTAATATAGTTACAGCCGTGACTATAGGAGTTTTTACTGAAGGATTTAGAAATTTCATTTGGGGGCCTTCAGGGTTAAAAGTTATTTTGGCCCAGAGCTTGGTGAGCAGATCTCTGCCCATCAATGGGTGTGGGCATTCTGGGATTACTAGGAAGGAGTGATGGATTTTTCCTTTCCCCAGGTCCATGGTCCTCTTAGTAGTCTAAGCCCGATATTTACTGCCATTAGCCCTTTGAACTACAGACCTTTTATTTGATAGACGGCCCAATGGGGCCTTAAGGGCTGAGTATACTGCTCCTGTATTCACTTCAAAGTTTACTGGGGTCCCCTACACTTCAAATCTTACCCTGAGCTAGGGGAAAGAATCTGAGCCCCAACTTTCTTAGTCATCCCCCAGAGTCAGAATGGCTGGCTGGCATGTCTGTCTCTTTATAGGGCACTCTTTGGCCCAGTGTCCTTTTTTTTTACAGTAGGCACATTGATCTGAGGCCAGGGGTGGCCTGTGGCACGGGCCCAGGTATCGCTTCCTGTCACCTTATGTCTTAATTTCTGGCCTCTTTCTTGTTGTGACCAGGATCTTAGTCAATGCCTTAGTCTTTCTTTTGCTTCTCTCATCCTCCCTCTGCTCCCTTTCTTTTTCCCTGTTTCTCTCTTATAGTATACTTTTTCGGCTTCTCTGACTAAATCTCTCTTTTAACTTTTTTTTTTTAATATCCATGGCAGCTTCACCAATTAAGGCCATCGTGACAGATGCCTTTTGATCTGCTGCCTGAGGATCGAAAGGAGTATATCTCTTATATGCCTCCATAATTCTCTCTAGAAACATAGAGGAAGATCCATCAGGCCTTTAAATAATTTCTCTTACCATGGCCAAATTAGTTGGTCACCTAGCGGCCCCTTGGATACCCGCAATTAGAGCCTGGCAATAATTGGACAGATGCTCCCTATCTTCAAAGGTGTTGGGGTCCCAGTTGGGTTGGTTAAAGGGGAAGGCAGCTTTTATTATGTTGGGAAGTTGTGTTGGTCGCCCATCAGGTCCGAGGATATTTTTTTCTAGCTTCCAGGAGGTTTTTCTCTCATTCCTCTGTCATGAAGAGAGTCCCTAGGAGTTGTTGGCAGTCATTCCAAGTAGGCAGGTGTGAAAACGTTGGCGAGTTCTCTGAGTTTTTTTAGCCGGGCCAGCTTCCTCCAGGGAAGGAGGCGCTGTGTGTGTCATGGGACAGTCATCTGGAGGGCGCTGGGCCATTCTGGCTTCCTCGAATGGTGGAGAGGCTGAGTCAGCAGCAGGGGAATTACTTACAGGGTTTTGGGGGTTGGGGGACAAGGGCAGAGGATAAGGACGAGTAGAGTCTTGAGACTCAGGGAGAACAGAGGGTGGAGGTTGAGGAACAGAGAGTTTGAGAGATAGAATCATAGGGGAAGGAGTAGGAGTGGGTGCAGGGACAAGGAAAGGCTTCACCCATGGAGGAGGAGATTTGCAGAGGTCCTGACAAGTTAAGATATATGGCTATTGATCTGGATGTCTATGTGGCCCCGGCTGAAAGACAATATCTCAGACTTTTCAAATTAGTGCGAAGTAGAAACATCCTTCTAGAGGCCATCCGACTACAAAGGTGGGTTATTCTGAGACACAGAATCTGCCAGGTCTGGTGTTTTAATGAAAAAGAAAGATTCTGAGCCCTTAAGCAGACTTTGGTCCAGTGATTAAGGGTCAGGGACAGAGGCATTGAAGTGCTCTGTCCAATAATGAAATATACACAGACAGTGAAAGCAACAACACATGACACAGACAAGACAAGACAATAAAGACAGGCAATGGGCGTCCAATACTGAGACCAGGACTGAGCAGCCGGCAAAACCTGATGGGCTGGCAATTCCGAATCTGAAAGAAAATATCACTGAGTCGAGGAGACTATGCTTCCTCAATTTCCCGAGTCCATCCCCCAGGGACATGGCCTGTGGCTCTGTGACATGTGTGTCAGCCACCGTGGGAGAGAGCTCACGCTCTTTACCAATAGCCATTTTGTCAAACCCTAACCTGAATCCTGAAACCAGAAAGAGGGGCCTTATTTACCCCCAGAGCATCCCGTTGGGGGTCTTTCATCTGCAGCTGCCGGATCTCGCTGGGGCCACCAGAAGTAAAGGTCGGGTGAGCATCGATGAAAGAGACCACCAAGAGACTGTCTAATGCAACAGCAAAGGGTTTATTGGGAGTCCGGCATGCAAGGGCTCAGAGCTCGCTTGAATAGAGCAGAGAGCCCTGAGAACAGCTTAAGAAGTGCTTATATATTTTCCTTGGAGAGGGCAGGGAGGGAAGTTTATTGATGGGTAAGGGCGAGTGGGCGGTTTGCGTGCAAATGGTTGATGGAGTACATTCTGCAGTTTGGCAGTTGGGGGCAGCACATTCTGGGAACAAGAAGAGCAAACAGTTCTCAAGATTTCAACAGTGTTTTATTAAGCATACAGAAAAACAGGAAGTGACAAGTACCTATTTTATTAACCTTTCAATATAAGTATGAAAACAGAAATCTAGGTTAGATTTGAAGCCCAGAAGTTCATTTGGCCCTTGATTGGTATACTTAGCTTTGAATTACGTTCCGTAGAGATGTCCCAGAAATATGGATATACAATGACACAGAACCTTGTACCTTCTCAGAGGTCAGTTCCAAAACACAGTCTCTAAGGGGAATCACACCAAAGTTCAAGACAAGATGGACTCAATTATCTCTACCAACCACCACACAAATGACCACAATTAAAACCAAAACACTTCCAAATGGCACTCATCTTCTTCCAAATAGACACTCATCATAACTTCTGGCAGGAGGATTCCATGAGAGGCGCAGCACAAGACAGTGTCCCAAATAATCTCCCTTTCCCCTCATTTGCCAAAAGTCAGAGTGGCCTGGACACCCTTCCTGTGAACCAGGAGTGATCAAATATGCCTGCCATTAATACAGCTCTGTTCTTCAATTTGAGGCCTACTGACGGTGGGGTTTAGATTCTTTATTTGAATTGGATTCATAAGAAAACCCAAGAACGTATGGGCTAGCATCTGCAAGGCTTTGAAGAACTCAATTGACCCAATGGATTCCTTTTCTCACTTGATTGAGGTCAGGAACCTTACAGAGGAATGCGAGAGACTTCATCAACAATGACTGATTTTTTGGCCATTTTGATTTTGGATCCACACATGGGATCTTTCTTTAGATCTATCAGGTGCTGATAATCTAAGCCACAGGCTCACACAGAGCCAAGAGGCTGATTCAGACACATCCCTTTACAATGCATTTAAGCAAAGAGCCACAGGTGATGCCCATTCATTTCCGTTTGAAAACTGTTTTCTTCAGGCTTCACAAAAGCGTGGCCTGAGGCAAAGACCTTCCTGACATTCAGGGCAACAGAACAATAGGTAATCAAAAGGCCCTTCGCAGGGTTTCTCTACTGAGACTTTCTGGGTCACAGTGATATCTGACTTTTCTGAGATGCTTGCCATTCTCTTCAGCTATCCAGTACATGTCCATGTCACAGTGCTTGGAGGTGGTACATATCGTGGATGCAAATGCATGAACCTATTCTGGAGAGTGGCTAGATTTCAGGAAGAAAACAGGAACTTAGGAAAATAGCAGGTGTTGCCCATCGATAAGGCAAGCCCTAGTGCATTCATAAATTGGGCAGGATGAATGCTGGGAAGCTTTCTACTTGACAGGAAACATCCATTGATGCATTCTCTTTTCTAATGTCTACAAGCACGGACACAGTGGGATACACAGACATAGAAACACTCGCCTTTTGAAACAACTTACTAGAAACAGTTCACTCCAAACCAAACAAACCGACTTTCCTGCCTATTCTCAGAACATGAGACAAAACCACAAACACACATCCACACCCACAAAGGCACCTCCTTCCACAAGTATGTCTCTCACTCTCCAGAGTATCCTCTTACTGCTGGGCCATACTATGTTCCCCCAATATGGCGTTTCCTGTCTCAGATCTGGTCTCCTTGTCCAACTCTGTGAAGTGGTCAGGAGCCAGCTGTGAGCCACTACCTACTTTTTCAGGAAAGGCCCCTCTTCAGAGAACTCCTGGCATTTGGCCATCCTCACATCAGTAGGTACCAAGAAAGACTGACTCTGTCCTTGCTAAATCGAAGCAAGTGAGACACTGGGACTGGGACTGAGACTGACTCTGTGTGCCTGGCTTCCTGGATCCCAAGTTCAGAGAGTTCCATTACCAAGGGATTGAAGTGAGGTCACATCCTTCAGGAACTGAATGAGGTCACTGCCTTGGCAACCACTTTGTCCAAACAGTTGCTTTCAAGCGTACCATGAGAAGGAGGCTTACCCTATTTTCTGTGGCACTTTCACAAATTAGAATGGTATATCAACCATAGGCACCAAGGAACCGCTCTCCACACAGGCCTGATTTGGTCCATCTTCTTTATATTAGGAAGAGAGCCTTTAGTCCAGGGAGCACTGCAGTGAACCTCTGCACTAAAACTATTAGCAAGCACCTGATGGAGGACACCTCCATAGGTAAGTGGCTCCTTTATAACATCTGATATCTGGTTAAGGGAGATCTCTTCTGATGACAGAGATGTGGCACGGGGAGGCTCACATATACTTCTGTCCAGGACAGTAACGAGAATCTTTCTGTCCTCTGTTCTGTTCTGTAGGGAATTCCTCTGGAACTGTAAAGAGGTGCCGACGGGCACGCATGCACTCCTACCCTGGAGCTTTAGCAAGATGTTGCACTCTTGCCCTGTTTCTGTGTTTAGGCGCTGGGTTTCTGTTTTTTTGTGTTCTGTGTTCTATTTTTTGGTTTTTTGTTTGTTTGTTTTTGTTCGTTTTGTTGTGTGATTTTGGTGGTAAAAACTTAAGTATATTGGACATGAAAATCAGAAATAAAGAGATTAAGCCTGACACCCCTTTGGACTGTGTTTTAAGGAACTGCAATGAACTTTATCCCCCATTGTAAAGCAGGATGATAGAAGCCTCTAGCTGGCTGCCTGGAGCACACCCATTGCAGAGGGCTATGCCTGCTGGGGACCTAAGAACTGAGTATCTCCCAGGTTAACAAGTGAAACTCCTTTAAAACCCCTTGTCCCTCCAGATAAAGAGAGTCACAACTTTGGCAGAGTCCCCTGTGTTTCTCCTTTGTTAGCCAAGCAATAAAACTCCTTTTTTCTTTTTCTCAAAACCCAGTCCTCATTATTAAATTTGTATTAATTGGCTTCAAGGTCAGGAACCAAACTTTAAGTTACAAATCTTGTACCCACCCTCCGCTCTGGAACTTTGTGAGAGCTATCTACTGAAATGTTAGGAGATAGAGCATGCTTGATGTGGAACTGAATCAGAGGAGCTAATCCTGTATGTAAAAGGGGAAACTGAGGGACTCCCAGCAGCTGCCAAAGCCCTGTTGATTCAGGGAATTACCTCCTTCCTTCCCTGCACTGTAAGGATTATGCCACCTCTGTCTTGTTAAAAAAAGAGAAAAAGAAAAAGGTGACACTAAATGCAGTAAAGTCACCATGGAGACACTTTATTTTACATTTCAGGTTGCCCTTCTGTGAAAACATCTGGTCCCCTTGTGGGGACATCTATGGTGCCACTGCTGTAGGAGATTTTTCTCTTATCTGCTCTGGTTTAAAGGGTTCTGTCTGACAGCCATAGTCTGGACCTCCTTTCTGTCTGTATTGTGTCTTAGTTTCTGGCCCTTTAAGGCATCTGCAATAATGTGTTGATATTATAAATTGTTTTTGGGGAATGATCTTAGCTGAATGTGTGTCTAAATGATGATGTTTTATTTTAACAATCTGGTAACTGAATGGGTTTTTGAAGCATTGCACAATCTTGGAGTAAAAAGTCGGGTTTAGGTAATTGTTTAGTTTATGATTTCAGATAATTCATGCCAGAGAACTTAAATACTTAGGATGGATAACTGAAGAACTCTACTTCCAAGTTGGCAAGAAACTTCCCAATCATACGGTCTTTTTTTTTTTTTCACCAATTTTGAATTGGGTAGCCTGGGAAAATGTCACTGTGTGTACCAGTGCATTAATTTGGAAATAAATAGTAAATCATAGTATGGTGTCTGTTGACAAAACAAGATGTAAAGATAGAAAATTTTGTGAATTGTATCTTAAACTTGTATCATAATTTTCAACATCTGAACCTGAAAATTATGGTTAAAATGCCTTAGTCCTGAGATGTCTGTTCAGAATAGCAGTTTTTTTGCTGCTCCTTCCAGACCTCAGCCATGACTTATGTTGAAATGCAAATAAAAGAAGCCTGCAAGCTTTGTAGGAGAGTGATTTGAGGTCTAAGGGAAAAAAAGGTAAATTGTATGTTATTTACTAATTACTGGCAAGTCATTTTTTCTAGGACTCTTATTTTTTTCTTAGATACTTTATGTTTTTTGACCTCATGATTTTGAGCATACAGACCTAGGTTAATGTTTTTCTGATCAGTTCTATCTTTGACCAACTGTGGACTTTTTGAAACATTGCAATAAAGATTTCAACTACGAAAAGCTACAAGGCCTTGACTATTATTATGTGTGCACAAATTGTTATGTGTTGTATGTCTATATATACATATGTCCGTATGTCATATATATGATACACAAATTAACATATATAAGGAGCGCTCATAAAAAAATAGCGCTCGTAAAAACAAATTTTAAAAAAGTGGATCCAAAGATCTTTAATTCACCTGATTTAAATGTTTCAATTTAAATTGGATAAAGAGATAAAAACAAATGTCTTTAAATTTAAGCTCACAAAGTTTTCTAGGTGTTCAAACATGTAACAAAATATTAACATCTACAAAATGTCTAATATGCCTTGGCTCTAGTACCTTTCCTTCAACATAAAAATGGTTTACACTGTTCAATATGTTTCTCTAACTTTTTGATAAATAAGTAAAGTAAATTTGATATGGGATTACTCATTCATGAGTACTTTTGTTAGATATCTGATTGATTTACTAAGATCTGTATTTTTTTTAGTAAACTCTGTATAAGATTGTAAAAATCAGTCATGTGTTAATGAGACAAAAATTTCTTAAAACATAAGTTTACCCATAACATTGAGTTTATTAAGATTTATGTTTTCTAGAGCAAGCAACCATAAAAATTAAACAACTGATTAAATAAAAACTGTTATTTTAGAGCACTGTACTGCCATTTCTTTAAAAGCCAAACTTGATTAATGTAGAAACATAAATGTAATTGTTATGCTATTAATGTTTTCATATCTTACAGGTATGCAAGTCTGTAAGGTAGAAACGTTTAAAGAGTATTATATCAAGCTGGTGCTCTGAAGTTGTGTGGTAAAAAAATATATTGTGGATTTATTTACCTGTTATCAATAAGATATATAAATTTTTATGTTACTTTTTACATTGGGGAACAATTTAAATGTATTTTTAAGTTAATTAGAGCCTAATCTTTGTAAAGGTTAAAAACTTTCAGCCTTTCTTTAATTCATGTTTTAAATGTGATATCATATGGTGTTAGCTAATGTTCATGTGACCTCAAACAATTTATTTAAACATTGTCAAATGATATTTAAAAATAAAGATCAGCTTTAGAACTAAAATAGTTAAGATTTATAAAGAGCCCTGCCTTACCTGAGATAAGGCTGTGTGTCCCATCTTACTACATGTGAGAATGACTATGAAACCATTAGGTCAGATAATATTTCTTTAAAGTTATGTTAAAAAGGTTTTTTTATTGTCAATATTCCTAGGATCTCAAACAGGGGATATAATGTATAATTCAGCCAAAAAATTCAGGGAAGATATTACACAAACTAAGTATTTTTACTTTTGTTAATTTTAGTTTGAAATTTTCTTATAAGTGATCTAAAGATTCCCTGTTAGTGTTTTACAAATGTGTTGCTTTAAGAACACAACATGGGTTTATTCAAGATAATAAGTCATCAACTACAATACAGACAGAATAATACAGATCCCAATTAATAAAAAGGTAATTATAAAGTTATAGACATTAAAGCCCAGTACTCTTAATGTAAGGCTGTTAAATTTATTTGCTGGATTTTTAAGATTAGGATTTAAAATGAATGTTAAATGAAAAGGGCCAAGAAAACCAATATTTGGCTCTTGCCCTCTGAGTCAGTCTGAATCCAGGGAACAGGGGACTTCTCTAAAGAGCTTTGCAACTCTGAGCCACATAACCTCCTGATCAGGGAGATTAATGAGACCACTGGAGAACAGAAAGCCAATCAGTGCATTTGTTACAAAGAGGAGAGTCATCATAGAAAGGAGACATCCATGATGCTTCTGAGGGAAGCCAAATGGTCAAGCAAGACCTGGACCCATCTAGCACAAATGGCACTAGCAGAACTGAGAATCTCTTCTCAAGTTTCCCCAGAATTGATTCCCACAAAAGCTCAGCTGACTGTTAACAACAGATAGAAACAAAAGTCAGTTTGACTGCTTCATCTTAAACACTTAGCAAAGACAGTTAAGACCAAAATACAGCCACTCCTGGGCATTTTAAATAATAATAATAATAATAATAATAATAATAATAATAATAATAATAATAATAAAATTTTAAGGTATGCACTTTATCTTATCCTCCCAAAATAAGTAAGACTGGAGGCTACAAAGAAGGATTCTCACACAGGAATGCCTAATACTTATAAAAAGAGACTATCAAGAAGAGCTGCCACAGGCAGAAGTTTTCAGTTTAAGACCTACAGATATTCCTAACCTACACAGGTAGGCTTGGTGTTTGCTAGTACGATTATCCAGCCCTGAGTAACAGAATTAAAGGTTTCTCTATTAGACGCAGAGGTCATACTAGTAAAAGGATTTTTACAAGATCAGATGACATTAAATTATTAAACTGTGTCTTATTGAGAGGGCCAACTGTAACACTTAAAGTTAAATATTAAGTTGACAGTCCTGATAATTGGGGATATTAAAGACTGGTGAGGGAATTTCTATACAGTGACATGTTCCAGCTGCTGCAACATTTATTCAGTACTCATGGTTTTTGTTTCACTCATAGAAGAATCTATTCACAGATGACTTTACAACCTGTTCTTCCCCAACCTGACTTCAAACCGAACTGACTTCTAAAGGGCAACTCATGTCTCTCAACTGACTTCTAATAGGCAACTCATGTCCCTCACGACGAGCCCACTCACGTCACCCTGTCTCAGGACAGAAGAAGAAAAAATTAGTGATGCCACTCTTTTTAAAACAATGGAGAGAAAGATAAATAGACTATCAATATAAATAATTAATTAAGTCAGGTAAAATCAGGGAGATCGGTTTTGGGTGAGTTGTAAAAATTTGGAGACTCTTATCTGAGGGATTAAAATTTCCTCAGTGTTCTTCCCATAATCTATCAAAGATTTGAAAGGGACACAGAGAAAAGGGGGAAATTGTAGACCCAACCTGATCTTTTATTAAAATTGGGAGCCATCATGCCACAAAGCCATGAAAAGATAATTTTGGCTTTACCATAAATTACTTCAAATTCTGAACCTGCGTGGAATGCCTGCCCACGCCTTGAACTCACGCATGCCCAGCTCTCTGACCAGATAGCAGCCCTCTCTGAAACTTTAGTGACACATCATAAATATTTGCCTTCTCTGGCCAGACAACAACCCTCTCTGAGGCTCTAATGGTCCTCATGAATTCTGATGTAGGGACAGCAAAAAATTGTAAACTACCTTTAATGTGATGTTTATCAGAGTTCTGTTATCTGTAACCCCCCTTTTGTGTAACTTTCTGGGCTATAAAACTGGGCTGTAGGAAAGCTGGGGATGCTGTCTTATTCCCACCATTTTGGGAGGGAGAGGCAGCACGGCAGGTGGAAATAATAAGCTTAATTTTATTTGATTTTAATTTGAGTCAGTGGTCTTTTCTAGCGTCCTGGTCTAACAGGTAAACACTCCAAAGACGTGGAGCTCTGCCGGCCTAAAGACTTCTTGAGAAACTTCCTCTGAGGTTGGGCACTTGAAATATATGTTGTTGTAAGGAGATTTAGCTTCCTTTCTAGTGACACCATAAAAGCTGGGTCTGCATCTACGTGACCTGGAGGACATGGTTTTTTGTATTCTAATGAACATGAGGCAGCAGTGCTGAATTTTGTATTTATAGGTAAACTGTGGCCACTTGGTGCTCAGTGTCTCCCCGTGTGAACTGTGAAGCCATTTGGTCATCCTCCACTTTTCGTGGTGTTTCTTGCTGCTGCACTGGGAGTTTGGTATTTGCTTCATGAAATACAACGAGTTCAACTGGGACCCAGTATTGGAGGGAGTTCTGTCACTTGTGGTGACAGAGAATGCACCAACCAGGCTTCTATCTCACAAAGCTTGCCCATTTGTCCATAGAAATCTGACTCTGAACTTTGCCCAGAAACCTCTCCATGTAACAAGAAGGGTCTGCTGGCTGCACCATATCAGTCACAAGCCATTTTGAAGGCAATGGAAAATCCTCCTGGCCACACCACAGATGTATTATCACACACCTGCCCACCACTGCAATAGGCCCACTACTCAGCAGGGTCCAACTTACTGGCATCTTTGTTCTACACCATTTTCATGAAACCCCGTCAATCATGGCATTCTCTTGTACACTCATGATCAGGAAAAAGACATCCAAAGGTTCTCCAGTGCCACCTGGTTAAGGGAATTTCAAAAATTTTATTGTATTTATTTAGCCATTTTTCATGGATGAAGTTGGAGGCATTGTGGGTTTCAGTTCATTCAGGAACCATTAAATGGTGAGGAAACTCATTTCAATGAAATCTCTGGAGAAATCTCACAGGCAAGTCATCCCATAGAGTGGTCAAAAGGTCACATGAAGCCAGGCCCATTGAGGTCTTCAATGTGACGTCCATGGGTGTTCTGACTGTCAACTATGGCTGCCACATCTTTCAGAATAAAATCATGTGATATCTTAGCTGAGATTCCAAGGCTCTGTGGAAAGTCACCCTTCTTTTTTGATCTCAGTTTCCAAGGGGAAATCCAATGTGTGGCCTCCTAAAATCTGAACACAGTTCATGGCAATATTTCTCTGAGATCAGTTCCAGAACTCAGACTCTAAGGGGAATCACACCAGAGTTCAAGCCCAGGTAGACCCTGTCATCACTTCCAAGCACTACACAAATGATCACAATTAAAACCAAAACACTCCCACAAGGCCCTCATCTTCTTCCATATAGACACTCATCATAACCTGTGGCTGGAGGTTTCCATGAGGGGCTCAGCCCAAGACAGTGTACAAAATAAACTCCCTTGCCCATAATTTGCCTAAAGTCAGGGTTGCCTGGATACCCTTCCTGAAAACCAGGAGTGATCAAATAAGCCTGCCATAAATACTGCTTTGCTTCTCCAATTTGAGGCCTACTGACTCTCGGGTATAGACTCTTTATGTGAATTTTAATCATGAGAAAACCCAAGCACATATGGGCTATCATCTGCAGTGTTTTGAGAACTCATTTGACACAAAGGATCCCTATTTTCACTTGATGGAGGTTAGGAACGTTACAGAGGAAGGCGAGAGACTTCGTCCACAATGACTGCTTTTTTGGCCATTTTGGTTTTGGAAGCACACGTGGGAACTTTCTTTAGATCCATCAGGTGCTGAGAATCTATGCAACAGCCTCACACATGGCCAAGAGTCTGATGCAGACACATTCCTTTCCAAAGCAATTAAGCAAAGAGCAACAGATGATGCCCATTAATTCCCCTTGAAAACCGTTTCCTTCAGGCTTCACAAAGGAGTGGCCTGAGGCAAAGACCTTTCTGACATTCAGGGCAACAGAACAATAGATAAGCAAATGGCCGATTGCAGGGTTTCTGGAATGATATCTGAGTTTTCTGAGATGATCCCATTCCCTTCAGCTATCCAGTACATGGCCATGTCACAGAGCTTGGAGGTGGTACATATCGTGGACACAAAACCCTGAACCTATTCTGGAGAGTGGCCAGAATTCAAGAAGACATACAGGAACTTAGGAAGATAGTAGTTGTTGCCCATCCATTAGGAAAGCCACAGTCCATTCATAAATTGGGCAGGATGAATGCTGTGAAGTTTTCTACTAGACAGGACACATCCATTGATGCATTCTCTTTTCTAATGTCTACAACCACGGACACAGTGGGATAAACAGACATAGAAACACTCGCATTGTCAAAAGACTTACTAGAAACAGTCCACTCCAAATCAAACAAACCGACTTTCCTATATATTCTAAGATCATGAGACAAAACCACAAACTCACACGCACACCCACAAAGTCAACTCCTTCCCCCAAGTAGGTCTGTGACTATCCGGAGTGTCCTCTGACTGATGGGACATACTACGTTTCCCCGAAATGGGCTGTCCTATGTCACATCTGGTCTCCTTGGCCAACACTGTGAAGTTGTCAGGTGCCAGTAGTGAGACACTACCTGCTTTCTCAGGAAAGGCCCCTCTTCAGAGCTCTCCTGGAATTTGGCTATCCTCACATCAGTAGTTACACAGAAAGACCGATTCTGTCCTTGGTAAATCCAAACATGTGTGGCCACTGGGACTGGGACTGGGAATGACTCTGGGTACCTGGCTTCCTGGATCCCAAGTTCAGAGAGTTCCATCACCAAGAAAGTTATATAGGTCACTTCCTTCAGGAACTGAATGAGGTCACTGCCTTGGCAACATCTTTGTCCTAACAGTTGCTTCCAAGTGTCCCAATAGATGGAGGCTGCCCCTACTTTCTGTGACACTTTCACAAGTAAGAATGGTATATCAAACATAGGCACCCGTAAACAGCTCTCCACACAAGCCTGGTTTGGTCCATCTTCTCTACATTAAGAAGAGAGAGACTGCTTCAGACACACCCCTTCATCCTGACCTGTTTTTTTTTTTTTTTTTTTTTTTTTGTCATGAAAGATGACTTTCGCTCTCTCAGGTCCTTCATAGCTTTCTATATCTTCCCCAGGGTTCACTTCTGCATGGACCTTTGAGGTTCTCAGCAGGTGGAAGATCTCTTACATTTCTATATAAGAACAACTTTGTCCTTGCTTTTCTGTAAAGTTAGGTTGAGGAAACAAAGTATGGTTAGGATTAATAACATGATTGATTTGGGTTAGGAATCATTCTGCTGCATGAATAATGGTATTGGGAACCTGCAATATTTATAAGGATATATAGAGGTGAAATATATGTATGAAAACACAAATCTAGGTAAGATTTGAAGCCCAAAAGGGCATTGGATCCTCGATTGGGATACTTTACTCTGAATTATGTTGTGCACATGTGTCTCAGATAAATCTATACATAATGGCATAGGACCTTGTACCTTGGATAATTGAATGTTGAAGAGAACATCCAGTCAAAAAAGGATAGTTGGTAGGATTAGGAAGATACTTGATAGGATTAGAAAAAAGAGTCAGTATAGGATTTGGACAAAAACTTCCTTAGCAATAGGGTTTCAGGTAGACAGAAAATGTAAATGTCAGCACATTTGAAGAGTCAGTCACAATGATGAACTGGGGAAAATATGTAGGAAAGCAGATATCATTAGAGACATTAGGAAATCAGGCAAATGATGAAGTGATTGATAGGATTAGACATTTTCAACAGGCTTGAGGTTGAATACATAATCTTAGGAAGAAACAAATATGTAGTCACCAATAGGATTGACATTTGAGAGCATTAGGCAACATGGACATGGGTGATTTTCATAATCCATACTCACATTCCATTTAGGCTTTGGTACAATTGTAAGTGTGACTTTGCATTTTGTGGCCAGAATATTACTGTGATAAAATGTATATGTAGATCAGGTGACATGAGTCTTTCTTGCACCATTTCTGGGAGCAATATTTAGAAGAGATATAAATTAGTATTGGGGGCACAAATAGGTGTACCATGTGTGAATATATAATATAACAGATTCCAACTTTAGAAATTGGAATAAATTGATATCTGAAAATACACAGGAAATGTCATATTGACATACATACATTCATTCCAACCAGTTATACATCTAATGGTAATATTAGGGTTGTGGTTTATCATAAAGTGTGTGTGAGTTTTGCTTCAAAATTGATTATGGAAATCGAAAATAATGTGTTTGGAAAGAAGTCTCAATAAATAACCAGTCAAAAGCAAGGAGGAATACATGTGTACTGAAGCAGGAAGTGATTGAATGTGTTTCAAATGTCTTTAAATTTGTGAACTTGTGGATGAAATGTATATACTATGATGTACAAAAACTGAAGAAATAGTAATGTACCAGTGTTAAATAAAAATGAACGTCAAAATACACATCATGCCCCTTTGGAATCTACTTGCATTGATGTTAAATTGGGTCAGTTACAGTAGAAATATAAGGATTTGTTTGCACCATTCAGTGAAGTGAGTTTTCAGTACTAGAAAACAAATATGTATTTCAGGTGGATGAATATTTCTGAAAATAATCGTATGAAAATTTGATTATAAAACCACATACATGAGCATGAGTGAATTATTTAGGGAGTGTATAATAGGACACATATATTTTATATTTGGAAAAATCTAGAGAATATATATATATATATATCTCACAGAGAAACATTAGAAAGTAGCAATATATATGCCAATCAAAATTCATCGTGAAATATATATCATCCACCGATCCAAAAATATTAATTTTACTGAACATGGATTTATGTATAATGTTGTTCAACTAAAAATCTCACTCATAGTTTGAATTTTCAGTTCCAAAAGCGTTTAGGAGGGGTGATCTCTTCTCATACTTTTTTTCTGCCAAGTTAGCCACCTCACAAAAATGTACGTGTGATACCAGGTATGATTTTATATGTGCATATAAAAATACATGTGCTGAATTGGCTACAGAAAAAAGGAGACAGAAATTCACATATGTGTTAACTTTAAAAACACATGGAGTACTATTTCAACAAACAATTGACAAGATTTATAACTCCTACACTATATCATGCAAAAGGCAAGACCAACTATACACCATGCCTCCTCTGAACTGCTTGTATTAATATTATGTTTGGGTTATTTGTCTCCATCATATTAGGATTAGTAGTCAGAGTCTATTAGGGTATGGGTTACTGACAGGGATTCAGTATTTCGAATGGAAAATTGGAAAATGAATCCAATGTGTATGTAAATATGTGCTACACAAAAATCTTCCCACTCTCATCCAGAACAATACCTTGACAACACCTTCACCCCATGTAAGACACAATTAGAGGAGAAGAGTTAGAAAATCCATGAATACATATCTGGAATGGAATGCGATCAGAAGTTCACAACCTTGGAAGTGTTAGAGGAGTTTCCAAAAGTAAGGGACAGGGTAAACACTTCAAAAACATGGAGGTCTGTTGTCCTAGAGACTTCTTGAGATACTGCCTGTGAGGTTGGGCACTTGAAATATATGCTGTTGTCACGTGCTTTAGCTTCCTTTCTAGTGAAATCATCAACCTGGGTCTGCATCTATGTGACCTGGAGGACATGGTTTCTTATTTTCCATCCGTGGGTGGGCCCCTTGCTTAAGAGCTCTGGCTACTGGACAAATTTTACACAAAGAAGCCTCTAATCTGACTTTTGGGGCCCCTTGAACTATCTACTCCCCACATCACTTGAAAGATCTTTTACCTTAAAAGGGTCTTCAAACCCTCCCCACATCCAGAGTTCTGTCGCTCCTCACTTCCTTTCTGGAAAACCCTAATATTATTTTCCTCCCCTGCTCTGCACTGAACCCTGCCTCACTGCTCCCAATAACTCCCATGTCTCACACACCAACTCAAAATTGCTTGGAAAACTTAGATGATTTCCTCCCCTGTCATTCTTCCATTTATGAGAGACCACTCACCAAGCCTGACCTTATCTGGTTTACTGACAGCAGTTCCTTTAGGCAGAATGGAACTCATTACTCTCGATACGCTGTATTTTCAGCCACTGAGATTATAGAGGCCAAAGTTTTGCCTTCAGGAACTACAGACCAGCAGGCTGATTTTATAGCATCCACTCGTGCCTGCCTTCTAGCACAAGGCAAATCCCTCACCCTCTAAAATGATTCAAAATATGTCTTCCATATCTTATTATCCCATGCTGCAATTTGAAAGAAGCGAGGCCTACTTACCACCAAAGGTAATGCGATCACTAATTCAGCTCTTATAACCAATCTGATAGAGGCCTCCCACTTACCCACCCAGTTGGGAGATGTCCATTGTAGGTCCCATCTGAAGGACGGCTCTCTTATCACTGAGGGCAATGCCAAAGCTGACCAGGTGGCACGAATGGCTGCTACCACTTCCAATCATGGCCCCCATGGTGGACATATAATGGCCACTTTAGACAGCTCATCTGAAGCCCCTACTTCTTTCAGTAAGAACAAGCATCTTTTCAAGTTCCTTCATACTCTATTCCTTTCCAATTCTCAGTCTTTGACCCTCTTTTTACAGAGTTTCTTCTTCCTCACTCCCTCTGACAAGCCATGCTACAGAATATAGCCTCTAATTGTCAGATCTGTCAGCGGACCAACCCTCATACTCCTTTAAGGCCCAAACGTTTCCCTTCCCAACAAGCCCGGGGACACATTCCCTCTGCTGACTGGCAGGTAGACTTCACCAACATGCCCACAGTATGGCACACTAAATACCTCCTTGTCTTTGTGGACACTTTCTCTGGTTTGGTTGAGGCATTTCCCACTTCCAATAAAAAGGCTTCCACTTTAGCTTCAATCTTACTGACAGACATCATCCCCAGGTTTGGTATGCCCACTTCCCTACAATATGACAATGGCCCTGAGTTTACTTCTAGGATCACACAAAAGGTCTCTCAAGCCCTCTCCTTCAAGTGGCATTTCAACTGTCCATATTTCCCCCAGGCTTCAGGGAATGTGGAAAGGGTGAATCGTACTCTAAAGGAAGTCCTTACCAAATTGACAATGGAATTAAACATAGACTGGGTCAAACTCCTTCCCTTGGCTTTGCTTCGAATCAGAGCTCTCCCTAAGAAACCATCTTTACTGTCTCCTTTTGAGATAATGTATGAAAGACATCTTATAACCCCTGCGTTGGTCATTTCACAAGGACCTCTCACCCGAGATTTGTCTTTGCCTCTCTTGCTTCATCTCCGCTCGGAACTCTGGAAATATCAGGACTGGCTTCTTCCGGACCCAGTCTCCTCTCCAAAAACTCCTCCCTTAACACCTGTTAGTCTAGTCAATTATAATACCCCAGAGGAGAAAGGGACTCTTGCCCCAAAATGGGAAGGCCCCATCCTGTCATTCTCTGTACCCCCACCGCCGCCAAACTCTCCTTACCAGACAACCGTCTCACTCCCTGGAATTACATGTCTAGGTTGAAGCCACATCACCAGGAGGCCCCACATGCTGACGACAGGGCCACCCCAGAGGAACTCCAAGAATCACCTCCTGAACCTCCCCTTTACTCCTGCTCTCCACACCCATCTCACCCATTTAAGTTGCGGCTCACACGGTTTTCCTTGCAGCCCAATTCCTCTTAAAGAAGGCACAATGAGCTCTCCCAACACCCTAGTCTTCTCTAACTGCTTGTTTTTTGTGCTCTGCTTATTTTCTGTGCTCTGTCAGGACTGGTCTTTACCCTCCTCACCTACCATGCATTTATTCACTCTTCGGGAACGATACTTAGAACATGGCATGCAGACGGTCCGCGGAGTGGATGCAACTACTTGCTTCATCCACAACTGCACCTCTATTTCCCTAAAATTGTCACCTTCAAGGACCTTCGTCCCTGGTAGCTGGAACTGGCCTTTCATTTGCTTCCTTTTTGATCAAACAAAAGATTATTGTCATTGGTGGCCTGAGATATATAATGGGTGCCCCTATTGGTCATGCAGGTTCCATGATGAACGTGGTAGCTATTCTTACCCCTCACTCGGTTACCCTGAAGGGTGGACTTCTAGTTACATAAAGTGGCATAAAGGCTCTTCATCCAATAACAATGGATGGTATACTTTAGATAAACCTGACCCCAAGGCCAAACGTTGGGGCTATGTTGAGTTTGCTGTCTATGCTCAGACAACCTCAGTCAGACCCACAGGGTGGATGACTATTGGCCGCACCCTGATTACGCCACCTAAGGCAACCATCCAGGTAGTCGAACACATTAAGGACTCAGAATCAAAACTTCGAGATCGTATCCATAGCTCATCCAAAGAGGATTCAGAGCCTTCAACCCCCTCAGGTCCCTCTCCCACATGGCTCAATTTGCTACACCAAACGTTTTGATTATTAAACTCCACCCGTCTTTCTTTGCCTACTTCTCAGTGCTTTCTCTGTGCTTCACTTAGTCGTCCACTTCTAGCAGCAGTCCCATTAGAGGCAGAAAATATTCCAGCAAAACCCTACAATTTCTCTAAAAAGGACAAACCCTACATGTGACACGTAACCCACTGTGGGAAAGTTATTCCACCAATACTTTATTTCCTTTCATCTGTTTCCACCTGCCAATAATGAATCCTTTACCCGTTTGTTCCTTGAGCTACAACACCCCATAGAGCCCTGTGTTTAGGCAACCTGAACATTTCCTCTGGTGTAATGGGTCTTTAAGTACCTCAACGATCAATGTCTCTGGCACCTGTTTCTTGGTTACTGTAGTTCCTCAGCTATCTTTGTATACTCCCACCGAATTCCGACAGTTGGCCCTACCTTCCCGCACCCGTAAGGTAGTCTTTCTGCCGGTTCTGGTAGGCCTCATTTTAACAACCTCAGTGACGAGTCTCGGACTCTCTGGTGGAGCTATAGGTCATGCTCTATGGGCATCCAATGACCTTCAACAAAAACTGCAGGAAACACTCAATACCATGGCTGAGTCTCTGGGTTCCTTGCAGCGGCAGGTTACATCATTGGCACAAGTGGCTTTACAGAACCAAAGGGCAATTGATCTTCTCACTGCAGAAAAAGGGGTTACATGCCTATTCCTCAGAGAGGAATTTTGCTATTATGTTAATGAATCTGGGCTAATAAAAAAAATGTTGTTAAATTGCAGGAATTATCGACCGAATTTCTCAAACATACCTCCTCCAATCCCATCATAGGGTTCTTCCAATCCTATCTTGCCATGTACTTACTACATATCTTGGGGCCCCTTATTGGGATGCTCCTTTTTGTGCTCTCTTGCCCTGCAAAATGAAGTGCCTTCAAACCCAACTGCAAAAAATTCCTAATCAAACTTTCAACCAGCTTTTGCTTAGGCACTACCAGCCTCTGATGACCGATGAACCCCCAACATCTCCAAGAGAACAGTAACTCAGTGATGAAGCTCACTACCAGGCATGATGGAATGCAATGGGTATCAGACAGCGGGAGACAACGAGCTCTGAGAACCTCTTAATCTGCCATCCTGGATTCATGAGTCTTTACCACCTTCTAAGATTTCTCATGGCCCTTGGCCTCTTCTATGTCAGTCCCCCAACATGGAACTTCTGCCAAAAAATGACATTTCCTTTAATTTTTATCTTCATTCTGTTTTTATTTGCTCTGATCTTCTTCAGGTGCTGGTGACGCCATGTCCAGGCAACGCTTCCAGTATTTCCTAGAGTCTCTGTTACAGGACCAGTGGCTGATACCAACAATCTCTTCCATCCAGGACTAGTTCCATGCCATCGACAACTTTGGCTTCAGGGAACATTCATTGACTTCACCCCTACGAAAGTAGCTGTCTATAGCCACTGGGTTTTATTTCTGGCTGCCATGATAATCCCAAACCTGCTCCATGAGCATTCCTCCACTTCTCTTTCTAGGCCCCACACCACCCCCACACAGCAGGAAGCAGCCGGATCTGACAAATGACGCCCCACTTCCTAAGAAAACAAAAAGGGTGGAATGTTGGGAAAAGAATAAATGGCAGCCATACCCCAGAGAAAAACCTCAACATGGCGCCTAAGGACTTCTTCTTCCTACCTTCTTCATTTCTGCAGTGGCGCAAAAAGTTCCCACCCTTGTGAACTCTCACGTCAGCGCCAATTTCAAATCTCACTTGTGGGGAACCTTAGCCCCAATGAGAACTAATTCCTGGGCTCTGGAGCTGATATCTGAAAGAACTTGCCAATAAACGGGTTGCTGCCATTTATCTAAGCCCTACCATCTCCCCCTTAGTTCTATATAAGCACACAGCTTTGAGCAATAAAATTGGAATTCTCCCGGTGAAGTGTCATTGCGTGGGGAAATATTTCACTCATGATCAGCAACAGGATATCCAAAGGTTCTCCAGTGCCACCTGGTCATGGGAATTTCAGAAATTTGATGGTATTTATTTAGCCATTTTTGAAGGATGAAGTTGGAGTCACTGTACGTTTCAATTAATGCAGGAACCATTATGTGGTGAGGAAGCTCATTTAAATTAAAACTCTGGAGAAATCTCACAGGCAAGGCTTCCCAAAGAGTGGCCAAAAGGTCACATGATGCCAGGATCATTGAGGTCTACAATATGAGTTCCATATGTGTTTAGATTCTCAACTATGGCTGCCAAGTCTTTCAGAATAAAATCATGTGATATCCTGGCTGAGATTCTCACTGCACTGTGGAAAGACACCCTGGCACTCGATCTCAGTTTTCAAGGGAGGCTTCTCATGCGTGGCCTCCTAAAATCCCAACACATTTCATGGCAATACTTCTTTGAGGTAAATTCCAGAACTCAGTCTCTAAGAGGAATCATGCCAGAGTTCAAGCCCAGGTGGATCCAGTTATCTCTTCCAACCGCCAAACAAATGACCACAATTAAAACCAAACACTCCCACATGGCTCTCATCTTCTTCCATATAGACACTTATCATAACCTCTGGCTGGAGTTTTTCATGAGGGGTGCAGCCCAAGACAGTGTCAAAAATAAGCTCCCTTGCCCCTCATTTGCCTAAAGTCAAGGTGGCCTGGACACCCATCCGGTGAACCAGGAATGATCAGATAGGCTAGCTGTTAATACTGCTCTGCATCTCCAATTTGAGGCCTACTGACTGTCAGGTATAGATTCTTTATATGATTTGGAGCCATGAGAAAACCCAAAAACCTATGGGCTAGCCTCTGCAGGGCTGTGCATAACTCATTTGACCCAAAGGATCCGTATTCTCACTTGATGGTGGTCAGGAACCTTACAAATGAATGCGAGAGACTTCATTCACAATAATTGCTCTTTTGGCCATTTTGGTTTTGGATGCACACATGGGATCTCTCTTTATATCCATCAGGTGCTGAGAATCTAAGCCACAACCTCACACAGGGCCAAGAGGCTGATTTAGACACATCCCTTTCCAAAGCAATTAAGCAAAGAGCCACAGGTGGTGCCCATTCATTTTCATTTGAAAACTGTTTTCTTCAGGCTTCACAAAGGGGTGGCCTGAGGCAAAGACCTTCCTGACATTCAGGGAAACAGAACAATTGATAAGCAAAAGGCCGAAAGCATGGTTTCTCAACTGAGACTTTCTTGGTCACACTGATATCTGTGTTTTCTGAGATGCTCGCCATTCCCTTCAGCTATCCAGGACATGGCAATGTCACAGAGCTTGGAGGTGGTACATATTTTGGACACAAAACCATGAGAATATTCTGGAGAGTGGTGAGAATTCTGGAAGAAACAGGAACTTAGGAAGGTAGCAGGTGTTGCCCATGGATAAGGCAAGCTGCAGTCCATTCATAAATTGGGCAGGATGAATGCCGGGAATCTTTCTACTATACAGGACATATCAATTGTTGCATTCTATTTTCTAATGTCTACAACCACGGACACAGTGGGATACACAGACATAGAAACACTTGCCTTGTCCAACGACTTACTAGAAGAAGACCACTCCAAATCAAACAAACCGTCTTTCCTACCTATTCTCAGATCATGAGACAAAACCACAAAATCACACCCACACCCACAAAGACACCTCCTTCCCCCATGTAACTCTGTGACTATCCGGAGTTTTCTCTGAGTGGTGGGCCATACTATGTTCCCCCAAAATGGCCTGTCCTATCTCAGATCTGGTCTCCTTGGCCAACTCTGTGAAGTTGTCAGGAGCCTGCGGTGAACCACTACCTACTTTCTCAGGAAAGGCCCCTATGCAGAGCTCTCCTGGTATTTGGCCATCCTCACATCTGTAGGTACCAAGAAAGACTGACACTCTCCTTGGTAAATTCAAACAAGTGAGCCTACTGGGTCTGGGACTGGACTGGCTCCGGGTGCCTGGCTTCCTGGATCCCAAGTTAAGAGAGTTCCATCACCAAGGAAGTGAGGTAGATCACTTCTTCAGGAACTGAATGAGGTCATTGCCTTGACAACCACTTTGTCCTAACAGTTGCTTTCAAGAGTCCCATGAGATGGAGGCTGCCCCTACTTCCTGTGACACTTTCACAAGTTAGAATGGTATATAAACCATGGGCACCCGGGAACAGCTCTCCACCTAGCACTGTTTTGGTCCATCTTTTCTACATTAAGAAGAGAGAGGCTGATTCATACACATCCCTTCATGCTGACAAGGTTGTTTGCCATAGAAGATGACTTTTCTCTCTCAGGTCTTTCGTAGCTGCCTACATCTTCTCAAGGGATCATTTCTGCATGGACCTTTGATGTTCTCAACAGCTGGAACATGCCCTACATTCCTGTATTTTAAGAGCAACCCTGTCCCTGCTGTTCTGTAAAGTTCGATTGAGAGAACAATGTATGGTTTTGGGTTAGTAACATGTTCAATTTGGGGTTAGGAATCCTTCTGCATGACGAATAATGGTATTGGGAAACTATGATATTTACAAGAATATATAGGTGAAATATAAGTATAAAAACAGAAATCTATGGAAGATATGAAGTCCAGAAGGGCATTGGGCCCTTAATTGGTACACTTAGCTTTGAATTATTTAAGGGAAATTGCTTGGAAATGAAAGGAGACCCTCAGATAAATCTATATACAATGGCATAGGAGCTTGTACCTTGGATGATTGAATGTCGAAGAGAACATCCACTCAAAAAGGGATAGTCGGTAGGATTAGGAAGATAGTCAGTAGGTTTACAAAGAACAGTTAGAATAGGATTTAGACCAAAAGTTCTTAAGCAATAGGGTTTCAGGTAGACAGTGAATGTAAATGTCAGCACAAGTGAAGAGTCAGTCACAATGATGAACAGGGGAAAATATGTAGGAAAATAGATATAAATAGAGACATTACTAAATCAGGCAAAGTATAAAGTGAGTGATAGGATTAGACATTTTCAACAGGCTTGAGGTTGAATATATAATCTTAGGAAGAAACAAAAATGTAGTCACCAATAAGATTGACATTTGAGAGCATTAGGCCACCTGGACATGGAAGGTTTTAGTAATCCATGCTCACTTTCCATTTAGGCTTTGGTACAAACTTAAGGGTGACCTTTGATTTTTTTGTACAGAATACTACTGTGATAAAATGTATATATAGATCAGGTGACATGAGTATTTCTTCCACCATTTTTTGAGGAATATTTTGAAAACGTATAAATTAGTATTGAGGGTAAAAATAGGTGTACCCTGTGTCTATGAATATAGAGATAATGCATGAATAGATCATACAGTTAATAAATAATATAACTGGTTCCCCTTTAAATAATGTATTGAATTGATATCTGAAAATATATAAGAAATCATATATTTTTTTAATTAATTTTTATTGTAGGTTGTTCAAAACATTACATAGTTCTTGATATATCATATTTCACACTTTGATTCAAGTGGGATATGAGCTCCCATTTTTACCCCATATACAGATTGCAGAATCACATCAGTTGCAGAACCATTGATTTACATATTGCCATTCTGGTGTCTGTTGTATTCTGCTGCCTTTTCTATCCTCTACTATCCCCCCTCCCCCCTCCCCTCCCCTCTTCTCTCTCTACCCCCTCTACTGTAGTTCATTTCTCCCCCTTATATTTTCCTCCTTTACCCTCACATCCTCTTGTATGTAATTTTGTATACCCCTAAGGGTCTCCTTCCATTTACATGAAATTTCCCTTCTCTCTCCCTTTCCCTCCCACCTCTCATCCCTCTTTAATGTTAATCTTCTTCTCATGCTCTTCGTCCCTACTCTGTTCTTAGTTACTCTCCTTATATCAAAGAAGACATTTGGCATTTGTTTTTAAGGGATTGGCTAGCTTCACTTAGCATAATCTGCTCTAATGCCATCCATTTCCCTCCAAATTCTATGATTTTGTCATTTCTTAATGCAGAGTAATACTCCATTGTGTATAAATGCCACATTTTTTTTATCCATTCGTCTATTGAAGGGCATCTAGGTTGGTTCCACAGTCTTGCTATTGTGAATTGTGCTGCTATGAACATGGATGTAGCAGTGTCCCTATAGTGTGCTCTTTTTAGGTCTTTAGGGAATAGACCGAGTAGGGGAATAGCTGGATCAAATGGTGGTTCCATTCCGAGCTTTCCAAGAAATCTCCATACTGCTTTCCAAATTGGCCGCACCAATTTGCAGTCCCACCAGCAATGTACAAGAGTACCCTTTTCCCCACATCCTCGCCAGCACTTGATGCTGTTTGACTTCCTAATGGCTGCCAATCTTACTGGAGTGAGATGGTATCTTAGGGTGGTTTTGATTTGCATTTCTCTGACTGCTAGAGATGGTGAGCATTTTTTCATATACTTGTTGATTGATTGTATGTCCTCCTCTGAGAAATTTCTGTTCAGGTCCTAGGCCCATTTGTTGATTGGGTTATTCGTTATCTCATTGTCTAATTTTTTTAGTTCTTTGTATATTCTGGATATTATGGCTCTTTCTGAAGTGTGAGGAGTAAAGATTTGTTCCCAGGATGTAGGCTCCCTATTTACCTCTCTTATTGTTTTTTTTGCTGAGAAAAACTTTTTAGTTTGAGTAAGTCCCATTTGTTGATTCTAGTTATTAACTGTTGTGCTATGGGTGTCCTATTGAGGAATTTGGAGCCCGACCCCACAGTATGTAGATCATAGCCAACTTTTTCTTCTATCAAATGCCATGTCTCTGATTTGATATCAAGTTCCTTGATCCACTTTGAGTTAATTTTGTGCATGGCGAGAGAAAGGGATTCAGTTACATTTTGTTGCAAATGGATTTCCAGTTTTCCCAACACCATTTGTTGAAGATGCTATCCTTCTTCCATTGCATGCTTTTAGCCCCTTTATCGAATATAAGATAGTTGTAGTTTTGTGGATTGGCTTCTGTGTCCTCTATTCTGTACCATTGGTCCACCCGCCGGTTTTGTTACCAGTACCATGGTGTTTTTGTTACTATTGCTCTGTAGTATAGTTTGAAGTCTGGTATAGCTATCCCGCCTGATTCACACTTCCTGCTTAGCATTGTTTTTGCTATTCTGGGTCTATTATTTTTCCATATGAATTTCATGATTGCTTTCTCTATTTCTACAAGAAATGCCGTTGGGATTTTGATTGGCATTGGATTAAACCTATAGAGAACTTTTGGTATTATCGCCATTTTGATGTTGTTACTTCTACCTATCCATGAACAGGGTATATTTTTCCATCTTCTAAGATCTTCTTCTATTTCTTTCTTTAGGGTTCTGTAGTTTTCATTGTATAAGTCTTTCACCTCTTTTGTTAGGTTGATTCCCAAGTATTTTACTTTTATTGAGGATATTGTGAATGGGGTGGTTGTCCTCATTTCCATTTCAGAGGATTTGTCGCTGATATACAGGAATGCCTTTGATTTATGCGTGTTGATTTTATAGCCTGCCACTTTGCTGAATTCATTTATTAGCTCTAATAGTTTCTTTGTAGACCCTTTTGGGTCTGCTAGGTATCGAATCATGTCATCTGCAAATAGTGATAATTTGAGTTCTTCTTTTCTATTTTTATGCCTTTATTTTTTTTCGTCTGTCTAATTGCTCTGGCCAGTGATTCGAGAACTATGTTGAACAGAAGTGGTGAGAGAGGGCATCCCTGTCTTGTTCCAGATTTTAGAGGGAATGCCTTCAGTTTTTCTCCATTCAGAATGATGCTAGCCTGAGGCTTAGCATAGATTGCTTTTACAATATTGAGGTATGTTCCTGTTATCCCTAGTTTTTCTAGAGTTTTGAATATAAAGGGATGCTCTACTTTGTCGAATGCTTTTTCCACATCTATCGAGATGATCATATGGTTCTTATTTTTAAGCCTATTGATGTGGTGAATAACATTTATTGATTTCCGTATATTGAACCAACCTTGCATCCCAGGGATAAATCCTACCAGATCATGTTGCACAATTTTTTTGATATGTTTTTGTATCCGGTTCGCCAGAAGTTTATTGAGGATTTTTGCATCTAGGTTCATTAGAGATATTGGTCTGTAGTTTTCTTTCTTTGAAGTGTCTTTGTCTGATTTAGGAATCAGGGTGTTGTTGGCCTCATAGAATGAATTTGGAAGTTCTCCCTCTTTTTCTATTTTCTGAAATAGCTTGAAAAGTATTGGTATTAGTTCCTCTTTAAAGGTTTTGTAAAACTCTGCTGTATACCCATCCGGTCCTGGGCTTTTCTTAGTTGGTAGTCTTTTGATGGTATCTTCTATTTCCTCAATTGATATTGGTCTGTTAAGGTTGTCAATATCCTCCTGACTCAATCTGGGCAAATCATATAACTTAAGAAATTTATCGATGCCTTCACTATCTTCTATTTTGTTGGAGTATAAGGATTCAAAATAATTTCTGATAATCTTCTGTATTTCTGAAGTGTCTGTTGTGATATTGCCTTTTTCATCCCGTATGCTGGTAATATGAGTTCTCTCTCTTCTTCTCTTCGTTAGCGTGGCTAAGGGTCTGTCGATTTTTTTTATTTTTTCAAAGAACCAACTTTTAGTTTTGTCAATTTTTTCTATTGTTTCTTTCGTTTCGATTTCATTAATTTCAGCTCTGATTTTAATTATTTCTTGTCTTCTACTTCTTTTGCTGTTGTTTTTCTCTTCTTTTTCTAGGATTTTGAGTTGAAGTATTAGATCATTTATTTGTTGGTTTTTTTCTTTTTTTAAGGAATGAACTCCAAGCAATAAATTTTCCTCTTAGAACTGCTTTCAATGTGTCCCATAGATTCCAATATGTTGTGTCTGTGTTTTCAATTATCTTTAAGAATTTTTTAATTACCTCCTTGATGTCTTCTATAACCCATTGATCATTCAGTAACCTATTGTTCATTCTCCAAGTGATGCATGATTTTTCCTTATTTCTTTTATCGTTAATTTTCAATTTCATTCCATTATGATCAGTTAAGATGCATAGTATTATCTCTACTCCTTTATATTGTCTAAGAGTTGCCCTGTGACATAATATATGATCTATTTTTGAGAAGGATCCATGTGCTGCTGAGAAAAAAGAGTAACTGCTTGATGTTGGGTGGTATATTCTATATATGTCAATTAAGTCTAAGTTATTAATTGTGTTATTGAGCTCTATAGTTTCCTTATTCAACTTTTGTTTGGAAGATCTGTCCAGTGGTGAGAGAGGTGTGTTGAAGTCTCCCATGATTATTGTATGGTGGTCTATTAGACTCTTGAACTTGAGAAGTGTTTGTTTGATGAACATAGCTGCACCATTGTTTGGGGCATATATATTTATGATTGTTATGTCTTGTTGGTGTATGGTTCCCTTGAGAAGTATGTAGTGTCAATCTTCATCCCTTTTGATTAACTTTGGCTTGAAATCTATTTTATTTGATATGAATATGGACACTCCTGCTTGTTTCCGAAGTCCATATGAGTGATATGATTTTTCCCAACCTTTCACCTTCAGTCTAAGTATGTCTTTTCCTATCAAATGCGTCTCCGGAAGGCAGCATATTGTTGGGTCTTGTTTTGTGATCCATTCTACTAGCCTGTGTCTCTTAATTGGTGAGTTTAAGCCATTAACATTTAGGGTTATTATTGAGATATGGGTGTTCTTCCAGCCATATTGGTTTATTTATGTTACTAAACATGGTTTGTTTTCCTTTTTGATTATTCCCCCCCTTCACTGTACTACCTCCCGCTGTTGGTTTTCATTGACATTTTCCATTTCCTCTTCCTGTAATATTTTGCCGAGGATGTTTTGAAGAGATGGTTTTCTAGCTGCAAATTCTTTTAACTTTTGTTTATCATGAAAGGTTTTAATTTCATCTTCCATCCTGAAGCTTAATTTCACGGGATACACAATTCTTGGTTGTAACCCATTTTCTTTTAGTGTATGAAATATGTTATTCCAGGATCTTCTAGCTTTCAGAGTCTGTGTTAAAAGATCAGCTGTTATCCTGATTGGTTTACCCCTAAATGTAATCTGCTTCCTTTCTCTTGTAGCTTTTAAAATTCTCTCCTTATTCTGTATGTTGGGCATCTTCATTATAATGTGTCTAGGTGTGGATCTCTTATGATTTTGCACATTCGGCGTCCTGTAGGCTTCTAGGATTTGGGATTCTGTCTCATTCTTCAAGTCTGGGAAGTTTTCTCGTATTATTTCGTTGAATAGATTGCTCATTCCTTTGGTTTGGACCTCAATACCTTCCTGTATCCCAATGACTCTTAAGTTTGTTCTCTTTATGTTATCCCATATTTCTTGAATGTTCTGCTCATGGTTTCTTAACAGCTTTGCTGAGCTGTCTATGTTCTTCTCCAGTTGAAATACTTTGTCTTCATTGTCTGATGTTCTATCTTCTAAGTGTTCTACTCTGCTGGTAGTATTCTCAATTGAGTTTTTATGTTGGTTTATTGTTTCCTGAATTTCCAGGATTTCTGTTTGTTTGTTTTTTATAACCTCTATCTCCCTGAATAATTGATCTTTTGCTTCTTGGATTTGTTTATGTAATTCATTGTCGAAGTGGTCGAAGTGGTCTTTCATTGTCTGATTTTGCTATCTAATGTCTTCCTTGAGACTCCAGATCATCTGAAGCATGTATATCCTGAATTCTTTATCTGACATTCCATCTGCTGCAGATATTACCTCTTCTAAAGTTGAATTGACCTGCATTGCTTGTGGTCCTTTTTTTCCTTGTCTTTTCATACTGATCGCGTTTCTTTCTGCTTGGTGAAACTGTTGTGTTATTGATTTTTCCCCCTATATATTTATATTGCTTTTGTATAGCTGCATCGTCTCCCTTGCAGGCTTTGGCGGTGGTTCTGCCCCTCCTTCAATTGAGGCAATGTGCCTACCACGCCGGGAGGCCGCTGTGCCTCTACTTTCGATGGGCCTGTTCTTTCGGTGGTCACAGGTCCGCCTACCTTGCAGGAGTGAGCAGCGGTTTTGCCCCTCCGCTGGCCACTAGGCCTGTTCTGTCTGTCGGTTGCAGGTATGTCTACCTAAAAGGCGCTGGTGGCGGCTCTGCCCCTCCCCCAACCGGGGTGATGTATCTGGCGGGCCACTGGGCCTGTTTTGTCGGTGGTCACGGTTCCGCCTACATTGCACGTGCGTGGAGCAGCTGTGTCCCTCTGAGAGTTGCTGAGCCTGACCTGCCGGTGGATGGCAAGTCTGCCTACCTTGCAGGCGCAGGGGTGGCTCTGCCGCTCCGCGGGTCACTGGGCCTGATCTGCTAGTGAGTTGCAGGTCTGCCTAACTTGCAGGCGCCCGGCGGCTCTGCCCCTCCCCCAACTGGGGCGGGGCGATGTGTCTGGCCGGCCGCTGGGCCTGTTCCGTTGGTGGTCATGGTTCAGCCTACCTAGCAGGCACGTGGGGCAGCTGTGTCCCTCCGCAGTTTTTTGGGCCTGACCTGTCGGTGGGTCGCAGGTCTGCCTACCTTGTAGGCTCGGGGGGTGGCTCTGCCGCTCTGTGGATTGCTGTGCCTGTTCTGCTGGTGGGTCGCGGGTCCGCCTACCTTGCAGGCACCCGGCGCCTCTGCCCCTCCCCCAACCGGAGCTATGTGTCTGGCGGTCCACTGGGCCTCTTTTGTCGGTGGTCACGGTTCCGCTTACCCTGCACGCGCGTGGAGCAGCTGGGTCTCTCTGAGAGTTGCTGGGCCTGACCTGTCGGTGGGTGGCAAGTGCGCCTACCTTGCAGGCCCGGGGGTGGCTCTGCCGCTCCGCGGGTTGCTGGGCCTGATATGCTGGTGAGATGCAGGTCTGCCTAACTTGCAGGCTCCCGGCGGCTCTGCCCCTCCCCCAACCGGGGTGGGGCAATGTGTCTGGCCGGCCTCTGAGCCTGTTCTGTTGGTGGTCAGCGTTCTGCCTACCTAGCAGGCTCGTGGGGCAGCTGTGCCCCTCCGCAGTTTCTTGGGCCTGACCTGCCGGTGGGTGGCAAGTGCGCCTATCTTGCAGGCCCGGGGGTGGCTCTGCCGCTCCACAGTTGCTGGGCCTGATCTGCTGGTGAGTCGCAGGTCTGCCTACCTTGCAGGCGCCCGGCTGCTCTGCCCCTCCCCCAACCGGGGCGGGGCGATGTATCTGGCCGGCCTCTGGGCCTGTTCTGTCGGTGGTCAGGGTTCTGCCTACCTAGCAGGCTCGTGGGGCAGCTGTGCCCCTCCGCAGTTTGTTGGGCCTGACCTGCCGGTGGGTGGCAAGTGTGCCTACCTTGCAGGCCCGGGGGTGGCTCTGCCGCTCCGCGGTTGCTGGGCCTGATCTGCTGGTGATTCGCAGGTATGCCTAACTTGCAGGCGCCCGGCGGCTCTGCCCCTCCCCCAACCTGGGCGGGGCGATGTGTCTGGCCGGCCGCTGGGCCCGTTCTGTTGGTGGTCACGGTTCAGCCTACCTAGCAGGCACGTGGGGCAGCTGTGCCCCTCCGCAGGTTTTTGGGCATGACCTGCCGGTAGGTCACAGGTCTGCCTACCTTGTAGGCTCGGGGGGTGGCTATGCCGCTTTGTTGATTGCTGTGCATTTTCTGCTGGTGGGTCGCGGGTCCGCCTACCTTGCAGGCGCCCGGTGGCTCTGCCCCTCCCCCAACCGGAGGGATGTGTCTGGCGGTTCACTGGGCCTGTTTTGTCGGTGTTCACAGTTCCGCCTACCTTGCACACGCGTGGAGCAGCTGTTTCATTAGTGCCTGGGCACACTCTTCTTGTTGGCCTCCCTCAGGCCCTAAGTTTGTAGAGCTTGGGGCTGAGAAACCCCAGCCAATTTGCTTACGTTCTGGTAGCCACGCCCCCATATCTGGTGCAAGAGACCTCAGTTGTCAGCACTGGTGGGAGCGGTAGCCGTGAGTCCCACGCCGAGGCGAGTCGGTGCAAGAGACCTCAGTTGTCAGCACTGGTGGGAGCGGTAGCTGGGAGACCCGCGCCGCGCAGGTCGCTGGACCTGTGCCAGTGCTGCCTCCGGGTTTTCTTGACTACCACGCCGGCAGGTCGCTGGACCTGTTACGGGCCCGGGCGGCGGCTCTGTTCAGCCCCTCTGGCCTCCACAGTATTCAGCAGGACCCGGACCGAGAAACAGTTTCCACGGGTTCTTTATCACCGGGCCAAAACAGTTCCGGGAGCCAGAATTCGGCCTCTCCGGACTTGGTGCAAGCTCCGACAGGAGCAGGCTCCAAGAAGCAGTTTCAGCGGGTTCTATAGCCCTGGGCCAGAGCAGCTCCGGGAGCCGGAACTCCGACACTCCGGGCTCGGTCCGTGTTCTGATAGGAGCAGGCTCCATGAAGCAGTTTCCGCGGGTTATTTAGCAATAAGTCTGAGCAATTTGTCTGCGAGATGCAGACAACTGTCAGCCTGAAATTACCTGTTCTATAGCTGAAAGAGCTGCAATCAGTCGAAAACAAGGATGGTGACGTCAGCTCTCCAAGATGGTGACCGCTGGCTTCCTCCATGGTCTGACCGGTGTGGAGAACCAACCTGGACCGTTTCCTTTCCCTGTCTCCAACCCAGAATTCAGCTCCGAGCTCAGCAAATGCCTAGCTGACAGGAGCCCACAGAATCAGCATTGCTGTATCTCTGCGCCACCAGCCTGTCATTTCCCAGCGCGCGCTGCAGACTCCAGCCATGGGGTGATCTGCCGAACAAGCAGCGCTCCATACAGACGGACAGATCACTCGCATTTGAGCCCCTGAAGCTGATCCTCGTGCGATGAAAATCCTTCCACTAGGTTTTGGAGCACCCCAATTTTGCTGGAAATTCCTAACAAGATAGCTTTTAGCCGTTCTAACTCGTCATTTTCCCTCACAGTGACGCAGTACACGGAGTTACTGCACTCTCTTTGCGGCCATCTTGCCTCTCAAGAAATCATATATTGATATAGAATCATTCATAACAACTAGTTATACATCTAATTGTAATCCTAGGCTTATGGTTTATCATGAAGAGTGTGTGAGTTTTGCTTCAAAAGTGATTATGGAAATCAAAAATAATGTGTTTTGAAAGAAGTCTCATGAAAAGACCAGTTTGAAACATGGCGGAACACGTGTTTTCTGAAGCAGAAAGTGATTGAAAGTGAAATATATGCCTATAAATTTGTGAACTTGTGGATGAAATATATATCCTATAATGTGCATAAACTGAAGAAATAGTAATGTACCAGTGTTGAAATAAAAATGACCTTCAAAATACTTATCATGTCCCATAGGAATCTACTTGCATTGATGTGAAACTGGATCAGTTACTGTAGAAATATTAGGATTCATATGCACCATTCACTGAAGTTAGTTTTCAATACTAGGAAAAAAATACGTATATCAGGTGAATGAATATTTCTGAGAATAATCTTGTGAAAAGTTTTTTATAAATCCACATACATATTCATGAATGAATTTAGGGAGTGTATAATAAGACACATATATTAAATATTTTGAAATATCTGGAGAGAATATATATATATATATATATATATATATATATATATATATAACCACACACAGATTTTAAAAATTAGCAATATATATGCCAATCAAATTACACCGTGAAATACATATCATCCACAGATCCAAAAATATTCATTTTACTGGATATGGATTTATGTATAACTTTTTTCAACTAGGAAGCTCACCCATAGTTTGAATTTTCAGTTCAAACAGCGTTTAGGAGGAGTGATCTCTTCTCACACTTTGTATCTGCCAAGTTATGTAACTCACAAGAATGTACGTGTGATACCAGGTAGGATTCTAAATGTGCATATAAAAATACATGTGCTGAATAGAATACAGAGAAAGGGAGACAGGAATTCACATATTTGTTAACTGTAAAAGCACATGGAAAACAATTTCAACAAAAAATTTACTAGATTTATAACTCCTACCCTATATAATGCAAAAGACAAGTCCAAGTATACAACGTGCCTCCTCTGAACTGCTTGTATTTCTATTCTGTTTCGGTTATTTTTCTCCATCATATTAGGATTAGTATTCAGAATCTAGTAGGGTATGTGTTAGTGTCAGGGATTCAGTATATCAAATGTAAAATAGAAAAATGAAACCAATGTGTATGCAAATATGTGCTAAACAAAATCTTCCCACTCTCATCCAGAACAATTCCTTGACATTTCCTTCCCCCAAAGTAAGACACAATTAGAGGAGTAGAGTAATAAAATCTGTGAATAATATGCTCAGGAGTTTACAACCTTGGAAGTGGTAGAGGAGTTTTCCTAGTATGGGACAGGATAAAAACTCCATATATATGGAGCTCTGCTGGCCTAAATACTTCTTGAGAAACTGCCTCTGAGTTTGGGCACTTGAAATATATGTTTTTGTCAGGAGCTTTAGCTTCTTTCTAGTGAGACCATCAAAGCTGTGTCTGCATCTATGTGACCTGGAGGACATGATTTCTTATTTTCCAATGAACATGAGGCAGCAGTGCTGAATTCTCTCTTTGTAAGTAAACTGTGGCCACTGGGGGCTAAGGGTATTCCCATGTGGACTGGGAAGCGATTTGGTCATCCTCCACTTTTCGTGGTGTTTCTTGCTGCTGCACTGGGACTTTGGCATTTGCTTCATGAAATAAAAGAAGTTCAACTGGGACACAGTTCTGGAGGCAATTCTTTCATGTGTGGTTGGTCAGGGTCTGCAGGAGAATGCACCAACCAGGCTTCTATCCCACATAGCTTGGCCACATGTCTATAGCAACCTGATTCTGAACATTGCCCGGAAACATCTCCATATAACAAGAAGCCTTTACATGGAAGGGTCTGCTGGCTGCACCATGTCAGTCACAAGCCATTTGGAAGCCAATGGCAGATCCACATGGCCCCACCACAAATTTTTTATCACACATCTGCCTACCACTGCTCTAGGCCCACTACTCAGCAGGTTCCAACATACTGGCATCTCTGTTCTACACCATTTTCATGAAACCCACTCAATCAAGGCACTGTCTTGCATATTTACGATCAGCAACAGGACATCCAAAGTTTCTCCAGTGCCACCTGGTCATGGGAATTTCAAAAATTTCATGGTATTTATCTAGGCATTTTTCAAGGATGACGTTGCAGGCACTGTGGGTTTCAATTCATTCAGGAACCATTAAATGGTGAGGAAGCTCATTTCAATGAATGCTCTGTAGAACTCTCACAGGCAAGGCTTCCCAAAGAGTGGCCAAAATGTCACATGAAGCCAGGCCCATTGAGGTCTACAATGTGACGTCCATGGGTGTTGTGACTCTCAACTATGGCTGCCAAGATTCAGAATTAAATCATGTGATATCCTGGCTGAGATACCCAGGGCTCTGTGGAAAGCCAACCTGGGCCTAGATCTCAGTTTCCAAGGGTGATTCTCATGGGTGGACTCCTAAAATCCCAACAAAATTCATGGCAATACTTCTCTGAATTCAGTCTCTAAGGGGAATCACACCAGAGTTCAAACCCAGGTGGTCCAGGTCATGTCTTCATACTGGACACAAATGACCAAATTTAAAACCAAAACCCTCCCATATGGCCCTCATCTTCTTCCATATAGACACTAATCACAACCTCTGGCGGAAGGTTTCCATGAGTGGCGGAGTCCAAGAGAGTGTCCAAAATAACTCCCTTGCCCCTCATTGGCGTAAATTCAGGGTGGTCTGGACACCCTTCATGTGAAACAGGAGTGATCAAATATGCTAGACGTTAATACTTCTATGCTTCTCCAATTTGTGGAAAACTGAGTGTCAGGTATATATTTTTATGTGATTTGCAGTCATGAGAAATCACAAGCACCTCTGAAGGTCTTTGAAGAACCCATTTGACCCAAAGGATCCCTATTCTCACTTGATGGAGTTCAAGAACTTTAAAGAGGAAGGCGACAGACTTCATCCACAAGGACTGCTTTTTGGCCGTTTTGGTTTTGGATGCACACATGGGATCTCTCTTTACATCCACCAGGTGCTGAGAATCTAAGCCACAACCTCACACAGGGCCAAGAGGCTGATTCAGACACATCCCTTTCCAAAGCAATTAAGCAAAGAGCCACAGGTGATGCCCATTCATTTCCATTTGAAAACTGTTTTCTTTAGGCTTCACAAAGGGGTGGCCTGAGGCAAAGACCTTCCTGACATTCAGGGGAACAGAACAATAGGTTAGCAAATGGCCCAAAGCAGTGTTTCTCCACTGAGACTTTCCTGGTCACACTGATATCTGAATTTTCTGAGATGCTCACCATTCCCTTCAGCTATCCAGTACATGGCCATGTCACAGAGCTTAGAGGCGGTACTTATCTTGGTCACAAAATCATGAGCCTATTCTGGAGAGTGGCCAGAATTCAGGAAGAAAACAGGAACTTAGGAAGATAGCAGGTGTTACCCATCCATAAGGCAAGCCGCATTCCTTTCATACATTGGGCAGAAAGAATTCTGGTAAGCTTTCTACTAGCCTGGACACATCCTTTGATGCATTCTCTTTTCTAATGTCTACAACCATGGAAACAGTGGGATACACAGACTTAAAAACACTCGCCTTGTCAAATCACTTGTTAGAAATCGTCCACTCCAAACCAAACACACTGCCTTTCCTACCTATTCTCAAAACATGAGACAAAATTACAAACACACACTCACACCCACAAAGTCACCTCCTTTCCCAAAGTAGGTCTCTGACTATCGGGTGTGACCTCTGACTGGTGGGCCATACTATGTTCCCATCAAATGGCCTGTTCTGTCTCAGATCTGGTTTCCTTGGCCAACTCTGTGAAGTTGTCAGGAGACAGCGGTGAGCCACTTCCTGCTTACTCAGGAAAGGCCACTCTTCAGAGCTTTCCTGGCATTTGGCCATCCTCACATCAGTAGATACCAAGAAAGACTGACTCTGTCCTTGGTAAATCAAAAGAAGGGAGACCACTGGGACTGGGCCTGGGACTAGATTTGTGTGCCTGGATGCCTGGATCCCAAGTTCAGAGAGTTCCATCACCAAGAATGTGAGGTGAGGTCACTTCCTTCAGGAACTGAATGAGGTCAATGCCTTGGCAAGCACATTGTCCTAACATTTGCTTCCAAAGGTCCCATGAAATGGAGGCTGTCCCTAATTTTTTTGACACTTTCACAAGTTAGAATGGTATATCAAATATTGGTAACCAGGAACAGCTCTCCACAGAGGCCTCGTTTTGTCCTTCTTCTCTACATAAAGAAGAGAGAGGCTGATTCAGACACATCCCTTCATGCTGACCAGGTTGTTTGCAATGAAAGATGACTTTTGCTCTCTCAGTTCCTTCATAGGTGCCTACAACTTCTCTAGGGATCATTTGCGCATAGACCTTTGAGTTTCTCAGCAGTTGGAAGATCCCCTACATTCCTGTATTTTAAGACCAACTCTGTCCTTGCTCTTCTCTAAAGTTAGATTGAAGGAACAGTGTATGGTTAGGGTTAATAACAGGTTTGATTTGGAATAGAAATCATTCTGCTGGATGAATAATGGTATTGGGAATCTGCGATATTTTCAAGAATATATAGGTAAAATATAGGAATCTGAAAACAGAAATCTAGGTAAGATTTGAAGCCCAGAAGGGCATTGGGCCCTTGATTGCGGTATTAAGCATAGGACCTTGTAACTTGGATGATTGATTTTCAAAGAGAACTTCCAGTCAAAATGGATAGTCAGGAGTATTAGGAAGATAGTCGGTATGTTTATAAAGGAGAGTGAGTATAGGATTTGGACCAAAAGTTCTTTAGCTATAGGGTTTCGGGTATTGAGTGAATGTAAATGTCAGCACATGTGAAGAATTAATCACAATGATGAACTGGGGAAAATATGTAGGAATGCAGATATCAATAGAGACTTTAGGAAATCTGGCAAAGTATAGTCGGTAGTGAAATGTTAATAAAATAGATTCTTGTCACTTCCTGTTTTTCTGTATGCTTAATAAAACACTGTTGAAATCTTGAGAAGTGTTTTCTAAACTTTTTCCCAGAATGTGCTGTCCCCAACAGCCAAACTTCAGAATGTACTCCCTCACCCAGTTGCACGCAAACTGCTCACCCGCCCAGGCCCATCAATAAACTTTCCTCCCGGCCCTCTTCAAGGAAAGTATATAAGCTCTGCTTAAGCTGTTCTCAGGGTTCTCTGCTCTATTCAAATGAGCTCTGAGCCCCAGCATGCTGGACCCCCAATAAACCCTTTGTTTTTGCATGAGAGAGTCTCTTAGTGGTCTCTTCCCCCAATGCTCTTCCGATCTTTATATATGGAGGTTCCACCGAAATCCAGCAGCGGTGAACGAGAGACCCCAATGGGCTACTCTCAGGGTAAGTAAGGCGCCTCTTTCTGGTTTCAGGTTTCAGGTTAGGGCTTGGCAAAATGGCTGTCGATGAAGTGTGTGAGCTCTCTTTGATGGTGGCTGGCAGACGTGTCACAGAGCCACAAGCCAAGTCCCTGGGGGAGGCCACAGAGGACTCGGGAATCGAGGAATAATAGTCCCCTTGACTCAGTGATACTTTGTTTCAGATTCGGTATTGCCAGCCCATCGGGTTTTGCCGCCTGCTCAGTCTTGGTCTCAGTGTTGGACGTCCATTGCCTGTCTTTATTGTTTTCTCTTGTCTGTGTCCTGTGTCGTTGCTTTTACTGTTTGTGTATCTTTCATTATGGGACAGATCACTTCAATGCCTCTGTCCCTGACCCTTGATCTATGGACCAAAGTCCGCTTAAGGGCTCAGAATGTTTCTTTTTCAGTAAAACGCTGGACCTGGCAGACTCTGTGTGCCTCAGAATGGCCCACCTTTGGATTCGGATGGCCCCTAGAAGGATCTTTCTACTTAACACTAATTTAAAAAGACAGAGATATTGTCTTACAGCCAGGGCCACATAGGCATACTGATAAACAGGAATATACCTTAACTTGGCAGGACCTCTGCAAATCTCCTCTTCCGTGGGTGAAGCCTTTCCTTGCTGTGTCCCCGTTCCTACTCCTTCCCCCACGATCTCTCAACCCCTCTGATCCTCCTCCTCCTCCACCCTCTGTTCTCCCTGAGTCACAAGATTTGACTCTACTGGACTCTCCTCCCCTTCCTTATCTTCTACCCTTGTCCCACAACCCCCAACACCCTCTAAGTGATTCTCCAGCTGCTGACTCAGCCTCTCTGCAATTGGAGGACGCTAAGCCAGCCCAGGGCCCTCCAGATAACTCCCCTGCGTCACACACAGCCCCTCCTCCCCTGGAGGAAGCTGGACTTGCTAAAGAAACTCGCTGGTGGCAAATGATTGAAAACCCTGGAACTCCCGTGTTGCTTCCCTCCATCCCTAAGGGCCAATGATTGACGATGGCCATGGGGAAAAAAATGGAAGCCTACCAGTATTGGCCTTCTCCTCTTCAGACCTATATAAATGGAAAAATAACAATCCCCCTTTTACCGAGGACCCAACCTGGCTCTCAGGTCTGGTGAAGTCATTGATGTTTTCACACCAACCTACTTGGGATGACTGCCAACAACTCCTAGGCACTCTCTTCATGACAGAGGAACAAAAGAGAATCCTCCTGGAGGCTAGAAAAAAGTATCCTCGGACCAAATGCGTGACCGACACAACTTATCAACATATTCAAAGCCGGCTTTCTCTTGAAACGACCCAACTGGGACCCCCAACACCTTTGAAGGTAGGGAGCATCTGTCCACTTATCGCCGGGCTCTAATAGTGGGTATCTTAGTGGCCGCTAGGTGACCAACTAATTTGGCCAAGGTAAGAGAGATTATTTAAGGGCCTGATGAATCTCCCTGTATGTTCCTAGAGATAATTATGTAGGCATATAAGAGACATACTCCTTTCGATCCTCAGGCAGAGGATCAAAAGGCATCTGTCACAATGGCCTTTATTGGGAAAGCTGCCCTGGATATTAAAAGAAAGTTACAATGCTTAGATGGATTACAAGATATGACTTTGAGGGATTTAGTCAGAGAACCCGAGAAGGTATACTTTAAGAGAGAGACTGAGGAAGAGAAGGGAGCTGAGTGAGGATAAAAGAAACAAAAGACAGACTAAGGCATTGACTAAGGTCCTGGTCACAACAACAAATAGGCCAGAAACTAAGAAACAGAGAGACAGGAAGGGATACCTGGGCACACACTAGAGGCCACCCCTGGCCTCAGATCAATGTGCCTACTCTAAAGAAAAAGGACACTGGGCCAAAGAGTGCCCTAGAAAGAGACAGCCATGCCAGCCAGATATTCTGACTCTGGAGGAATACTAAGAAAGTCCGGGCTCAGATCCTCTCCCTGACCTCAAGGTAACTTTTGAAATGGAGGGGAACACAATAAACTTTGAAGTAGATTCAGGGGCAATATACTCAGCCCATAAGGCCCATTGGGCCCTCTACCGAATAAAAGGTCTCTAATTCAAGAGTCTAACAGAAGTAAATATCGGGCTTTGACAACTAAGAGGACCATGGACCAGGGAAAAGGAAAAATCCATCACTCCTTCCTAGTAAACCCAGAATGCCTGGCCCCATTGATGGGCAGAGTTCTGCTCACCAAGCTCTGGGCCAAAATAACTTTTAACCCTGAAGGCCCCCAAGTGGAATTTTTTAATCCTTCAGTAACTACTCCTATAATCATGGCTCTAACTATGTCAGTAGCAAATGTTCATCAACTCACTCACCTTTGTTCAAAGAAACTGCATTCATTCGTGAAGGATCAAGAACACAGTTTTCCACTAACCTACTCACAGCAAAAGGAAATAACTGAATGGGTAACAAAAGCCTGTCAGGTCCATTAATTGGTTAAAGCTTACACTTCCAAGCTTCCTGCAGGAAAGCACCTATGAGGAACCAGACGAGGACAATTCTGGGAAGTGGACTTTACTGAAATTAAGCCAGTAAGGTATGGACTTAAATAACTCCTAGTCTTTGAACATACATTTTCAGGATGTATTGAAGCCTTCCCCACACACACACAAAAAAGAAATAAAAAAGAAGAAAAAAGAAACATCGCAAATGGTTGTAAAGAAGATCCTGGAAGATATTTATTCTCCCCTTGACGACCAGTAGTCTTAACCCTCATCAGCCCCTTAAGCTGCGATGGCTGATCACAAATCCTACTGGACACGAAGTATGGCCGATCTCGAATACAGCCCCCTTACGAACCTGGTGGCCATCTCTCCACCCAGTCATTTGTCAGCTGGCTATAGGTCTTTCCTATTGGGATATCCCTGATTAACAGGATCCCACTAAAATTCCATTAAATCCCTTCCGTACCATAGATAATGGAAACAAACATTATAGATGTAGGGACACGTGAGCCAGATGCAGGTTGGCTAGCCTAGATTACTATGTTTGCCCGGCAGACTATCAAAGCCACAAACAGTCACGGCTGTGGGGGGGGAGAGCAGACTTCTATTGTAAGTCATGGGGATGTGAGCATACAGGGACTGTCAGATGGAACCCAAACTCCTCATCAAATTCTGTACACAGCATTGGCCATATTACGAATTAGATAACCAAAACCGATGGCCCCCAGAGGGGTCTCTAGATCCTCAAATTCTGTGTGACCTTTTTAACTTCTGCAAGTGCTCAAAAGGGTGAAAGGAGATTCCGCTATGTGGAGGCCTTCTCTCTCCTTTGCTCACATCCTGAACTATGCTTCTCCAATAGATGCTCACCCTCAGCCTTGTGCTCTAGACTCTCTGCTGTCACTCCCACCTCAGCAACTTGATTTCTCCCCTCCAATATCTAGATCAAAAACCCAAATCTCGACTGGTTCTCAGACCATTGCTCCCTTGCTGAGGTTGCAGGTACTGAGGTACCACTCCATTCACTCACTCCTCTCCTCTCCTGTCAGTGCCCGCACCGGGTCCCACCCAGTCCTCTTACCACCTAATGCAAAGCTCAAACCCGCTGAGAAGAATCCTCAGACCCTAATACAAGATGTAATGAAAATGGCCTTTAATGTTGCTTTGTCATCACTAAAAACAGGTTACTAAGAATTTAAAGTCCCTCACAGGCTTTTTGGAATCTCACTCCCGTCTCCCCCTCTGTTCTATCTGTTCTACTGCTCAAGTTTTTGTTGCTATTAAGATCCCAAAGCTCTCTCCCAATATTCTTTTACATCTCTCCTTCCTCATTCTCAGATCCACAGAGCTGCTCTTATTTCTGCCTTCCAAATTGTCCCCCTCTGTACCAGGCCCACAGAAAAGTCTTAACTGACCTTCTCCAGAAGTCTTCACCATGGCTGATTTAGGACTTTCAGCAAAAGAGTCCCTATAAAAGAGTTCACTGTAGATAAACTTCCTATTTTTGTGTTGCCCTGGTCTCCTTGGCAACTGGCTAAAAAATTAAGCACTCCTGATCTAGACACACCCTTACTAGTTTTTCACAAAATATTTGAAAAAAAGGCCTCTGGCCTTGAGCTGGGGCTTCACAGAGATGGCTACATTTCTAAGATAAAGAAGTTACAAACTGGGCTGTATGGAAACAGCTGGAAGGGGGAAAAAAAGAAAGGGAAGACACCCACACCCAGGTGTCCTTGAAAAGTTAACTTGCCCAAACTGAGGAAAAAAGAGAAACAAAAACTGCTTTTTGTGAACTTCTGCAGACTGTGAACTTCTGAGCCCCTTCCCTTACGTGTTGGGTACAAAATTCTGAAACTACGTAACTTGGGTTTCAGGGGATTAATTGATTACAACAGAAGCAATGCCCTCTGAATCTGGTTGAAACCAAAAAAGACTGTTTCCGTGTCTTTGGTGCTATCTTAGGTGCCTTGCCTTGTCCGTCCCTACAACAGTATAATTCTATATACTTAAACATTGTTTATGTTTTCATGAAATGGTCAACAGATGTGATTAATTGTGAAATGGTGCAGATGTTTCCCAGAGTGCTCTATCATGACGCAGGTTCATCTGAAGATCAAAGAGGGGGACATACAACCCGGTTCCGCTGGGAACATATGTCCCTCACCTTAGCCATTCTATTACGAATAGGAGTTGCTGCAGGGTTGGGCACAAGAACCACTGCTCTGGTCCATGGGACACAACAAGTGACCCAATTAGAAGAAGCAATAGATCAAAACTTAAAGATTTTAGAAACCTCCATCACAGCTTTGCAGGAATCTTTAACCTCTCTCTCTGAAGTTGTTTTACAGAAAAGGCGAGGGTTGGACCTCCTTTTCATGACAGAAGGGGGCCTTTGTGCTTCATTGAGGGAAGAATGTTGTTTTTATGTCGACAATACTGGAGTTGTAAAAAAATCTATGAGTAAATTAAAAAGATGCCTTGAAGAGCAACAACGAGAGAGAGAGGCACAAAAACGGTAGTTTGAGTCTTTTTTTACACAGTCCCCCTGGTTAATTACGTTTTTATCAACCCTGGCTGGTCCAATAATAATCCTCATAGTATTACTAACTATAAAACCCTGTTTCCTCAATCATGTAATTTCTTTTCTCCAAGCTCAAATTGGACAAATTAAAATTATGGTAATACCCCACTAGCATACATAGAATGTGACACCCCACAATGATCACTTTTATGATTAAAAGTAGCCAGAAAAAGAAGTGGGGAATGAAAGGTTAATAAAATATGTACTTGTCACTTCCTGTTTTTCTGTACGCTTAACAAAACACTGTTGAAATCTTGAGAACTCTTTGCTAATCTTGTTGCCAGAATGTGCTGTCCCCAATTGCCAAACTGCAGAATCTACTCCCTCACCCGGTTGAATAGAAACCTGAACTGTACTTGGATCATTGAATGTAGAAGAGAACATCCATTCAAAAAGTTATAGTCAGTTGGATTAGAAAGATAGTCGGTAAGTTTAGGAAGAAAAGTGAGTATAGGATTTGGAACAAAAGTTCTTTAGCAATAGGGTTTTGGTTAGAGAGTCAATGTAAATGTCAACACAAGTGAAGAGTCAGTCACAATGATGCACAGGGCAAAATATGTAGGAAAGCAGATATCAATAGAGACATTAGGAAATCAGGAAAAGAATAAAGTGAGTGATGGGATTAGATATTTTCAACAGGGTTGAGGATGAATATGTGAGCTTAGGATAAAACAAATATGAAGTCAACAATAGGATTGACATTTGATAGCATTAGCGTAGCCCAAGACAGTGTCCAAAATAAGCTCTGTTGCCCCTCATTTGCCTAAATTCCCAGTGGCCTGTACACCCTTCCTGTGTACCAGAAGTGATCAAATAGGCCTGCCCTTAATACTGCTCTGCTTCTCCAATTTGAGTCCTACTGAGTGTCGGGTACAGATTCTTTATGTGAATTGGAAAGATGAGAAAACTCAAGCACCTATTGGATAGCCTCTGAATAGATTTGAAGAACTCATTTGACCCAAAAGATCCCTATTCTCACTTGATGGAATTCAGGAACCTTACAGAGGAAGGCAAAATACTTCATCAACAATGACTGCTCTTTTTGCCATTTTGGATTTTATGCACCCATGGGATCTTTCTTTAGATCCATCAGGTGCTGAGAATCTAAGTCAAAGAATCACACTGGGCCAAGAGGCTGATTCACACACATCTCTTTCCAAATCAATTAAGGAAAGAGCCAAAGGTAAAGCATATTCATTTCCATTTGAAAAATCTTTCCTTCAGGATTCACAAAGGGTTGGCCTGAGACAAAGACCTTCCTGACTCTCAGGGCAACAGAACAATAGGTAAGCAAATGGCCCAAAGCAGGGATTCTCCACTGAGACTTTACTGGTCACACTGATATCTGAGTTTTCTGAGATGCTCGACATTCCATTCATCTATCCAGTACATGGCCATGTCACAGAGCTTGGAGGTAGTACATATCTTGGACACAAAACCATGAGCCTATTCTGGAGATTGGCCATAATTCAGGAAGAAAACAGCAACTTAGGAAGGTAGCAGGTATCGCCCATCAATAAGGCAAGCCACAGTCAATTCATAAATTGTGCTGGATGAATGCTGGGAAGCTTTCTATGAGACAGGACACATCCATTGATGCATTCTCTTTTCTAATGTCTACAAGCACGGACACAGTGGGATACACAGACATAGAAACACTTGCATTGTCAAACGACTTACTAGAAACAGTTCACTCCAAACCAAACAAACTGCCTTTTCTACCTATTCTCAGAACATGAGACAAAACCACAAACCCACACCCGCAATGGCACCTCCTTCCCCCAAATAGGTCTGTGACTCTCCGGAGTGTGCTCTGACTGATGGGTCATACTATGATGCTCCGAAATGGCCTGACCTGTCTCAGATCTGATCTTCTTGGCCAACAATGTGAAGTTGTTAGAAGCCAGGAGTGAGCCACTATCTGCTTTCTCAGGAAGAGCCCCTCTTCCGAGCTTTCCTGGCATTTGGCCATCCTCACATCAGTAGGTATCAAGAAATACTGACTCTGTCCTTTGTAAATCCAAAAAAGTGAGACCACTGGGACTAGGACTGGGACTGGCTCTGGGTGCCTGGCTTTCTGTATACCAAGTTCAGAGAGTTCCATCACCAAGGAAGTGAGATGAGATCACTTCCTTCAGGAACTGAATGAGATCACTGCCTTGGCAACCACTTTGTCATAACAATTGCTCCCAACGGTCCCATGAGATGAGGGCTGCCCCTACTTCCTGTGACACTTTCACAAGTTAAAATGGTATATCACCCGTAGGCAAAAGGGAACAGCTCTCCACACAGGCCGGGTTTGGTACATCTTCTCTACATTAAGAAGAGATAGGCTCATTCTGACGCAACCCTTAATCCTGACCAGGTTGTTTGCCATGGAAGATGATTTTTGCTCTCTCAGGTCTTACATAGCTGCCTACATCTTCTCCAGAGATCATTTCTGCATGGAGCTTTGAGGTTCTCAACAGATGGAAGATCCACTGCATTCCTGTATTGTAAGACCAACACTGTCCCTGCTCTTCAGTAAACATAGATGTGAATTGGAGTCATGAGAAAACCCACGAACCTATGGGATAGCCTCTGCAGGGCTTTAAAGAATTCACTTGACCCAAATGATCCCTATTCTCACTTAATGGAGGTCAGGAACCTTACAGATGAAGGGGAGAGACTCTATCCACCATGACAGTTCTTTTGTCCATTTTGGTTTTGGATGCACACATGGGATTTTTCTTTAGACCCATCATGTACTGTGAATCTAAGCCACAGCCTCACATAGGGCCAAGAGGCTGATTCAGACACATCCATTTCCAAAGCAATTAACCGAAGAGGCACAGGTAATGACCATTCAATTCCATTTGAAAACTATTTTCTTCAGGCTTCACAAAGTGTGGCCTAAGGCAAAGACCTTCCTGACATTCAGGGCAACAGAATAGGTAAGCAAAAGGCCCAAAGCAGGGTTTCTCCACTGAGACTTTCTTGGGCATACTGATATCTGAGTTTTCTGAGATACTCACCATTCCCATCAGCTATCCAGTACATGGCCATGTCACAGAGATGGAGGTGGTACATATCTTGGACACAAAATCATGAGCGTATTCTGGAGAGTGTCCAGAATTCAGGAAGAAAACAGGAATTTAGAAAGATGGCAGGAATTGCCCATCCATACGGCAAGCTGCAGTCCATTCATAAATTGCACAGGATGAATGCTTTGAAGCTTTCTCGTAGACAGGGCACATCCATTGATGCATTCTCTTTTCTACTGTCTACAATCACGGACACAGTATGATATATAGACACAGAAACACTCACGTTGTCAAAGGACTTACTAGAAACAGTTCACTCCAAAACAAACAAACCAGCTTTCCTAACTATTCTCAGAACATGAGACAAAACCACAAACTCACACTCACACCCAAAATGGTACCTCTTTCCCCAAAGTAGGTCTGTGTCTATCCGGAGTGTCCTCTGACTTGTGGGCCATACTATGTTCCCCAAAAATGGCGTGTCCTGTCTTCAATCTGGTCTCTTTAGCCAACTCTGTGAAGTTGTCAGGAGCCCGTGGTGAGAAACTACCTGCTTTCTCTGGAAAGGCCAGTCTTCATAGTTTCCAGGCATTTGACTGTCCTCACATCAGTAGGTACCAAGAAAGAGTGACTCTGTCTTGTTAAATCCAAACAAGTGAGCCCACTGGGACATGGAGTGGGTTTGACTCTGTGTGCCTGGTTTCCTGGATCCCAAGATCACAGACTTTCATCACCAATAATGTAAGGTGAGGTCACTTCCTTCAAGAACTGAATGAAGTCACTGCCTTGGAAACCACTTTGTTTTAACAGTTGCTTCCGAGGTTCTCAAAAGATGGAGTCTGCCTCTACTTGCTGTGACTCATTCATAAGTTAGAATGGTATATCAACCATAGGCACCGGGGAACAGCTCTCCACACAGCCATGGTTTGGTCCATCTTCTCTACATTAGGAAGAGAGAGGCTAATTCAGACACATCCCTTCAACCTGACCAGGTTGTTTGCCATGGAAGATGACTTTTGCTCTCTCAAATCCTTCATACCTGCCTACACCTTCTCCAGGGATTATTTCTGCAGGGACTTTTGAGGTTCTCAGCTGGGGAATGATACCCTACCTTCCTGGATTTTAAGACCAACTCTGTCCCTGCTCTTCTGTAAAGTGAGATTGAGGGAACAGTGTATGGTTAGTGTTAATAGCATGTTCGATTTGGGTTAGGAGTCATTCTGCTGGATGAATTATGGTATTGGGAACCTGTGATATTTATAACAATATAAATGTGAAATATATGTATGAGAACAGAGATCTAGGAAAGATTTGAAGCCCAGAAAGGCATTGGGCCCTTGATTGGTATACTTAGATTGAATCATGTTCTGCACCGAGGTCTCAGATAAATCGATATACAATGGCATAGGACCCTATACCTCGGATGATTGAAAGTAGAAGAGAACATCCAGTCAAAAGGGATAGTCTGTAGGATTAGGAAGATAGTAAGTAGGTTTAGGAAGAAGAGTGAGTCTCGGAGTTGGACCAAAAGTTCTTTAGCAATTGGTTTTCAGTTAGAGGGTGAATGTAAATGTCAGCACATGTGAAGAGACAGTCACAATGTTGAACTGGGAAAAATGTGTAGGAAAGCAGATATCAATAGGGGCATTAGGAAATCAGGAAACATATAAAGTGAGTGATAGGATTAGATATTTTCAAAAGGCTTGAGGTTAAATATATAATCTTAGGAAGAAACAAATATGTAGTAACCAATAGGATTGACATTTGAGAGCAGTAGGCACCCTGGACATAGATGCTTTTAGTAATCCATAGTCACTTCCCATTTAGGCTTTGGTACAATCATATGTGTGACCTTTGCATTTTGTGTACAGAATACTACTGTGGTAAAATGTATATGTAGATCAGGTGACATGAGTATTTCTTGCACTATAAAGGGGAGTAATATTCTGGAAACTTATAAATTAGTACTGGGGATAAAAATAGGTGTACCTTGTGTTGATGATTATTGAGATGATGCATGAATAGACCATATTGTGAATAAAGTATGTAACTGGATCCAACATTAAATAATGGTTTGAGTTTGCATCTGAAAATATATTGGAAATCTTATATTGATATATATACCATCATTCCAACGAGTTATATATGCAATGGTATTATTAGGGTTATGGTTTATCGTGAAGAGTGAGTTTTGCTTCAAAAATGATTATGGAATCAAAAATAATGTGTTTAGAAAGAAGTCTAGTGAAAAGACCAGTAAAGAAACATGGAGGAATACATGTGTTCTGAAGTAGTAAGTAATTGAAAGTGAACCAAATGCCAAAAAAATTTGTGAAGTTGTGGATGAAAAAATACATCCTATGATGTCCATAAACTGAAGAAATAGTAATGTACCAGTGTTGAGTAAAAATGAACTTCAAATTACACATCATGTCCCATAGCAATCTACTTGCATTAATGTTAAACTGGGTCAGTTACTGTAGAAATATTAGGATTTTTAAGCACCATCCACTGAACTTAGTTTTCAGTAGTAGGAAACCAAAATATATTTCAGGTGTATGAATATTACTGAGAATAATCTTGTGAAAATTTGAATTTAAATGAACATAAATGAATATGAATGAATTTAGGGAGTGTATAATAAGACACATATTTTTCATATTTTTTTAAAATCTGGAGAATATACACACACACACACACACACGCACACACACACACACACACACGCACACACACACACATTAATATTTAGCAATATATATGCCAATCGATATTCATCATGAAATATAATTCATTCACAAATCCAAAAATATTCATTTTACTGAACATGGATTTATGTATAGTGTTTTTCACTAGGAAGCTCACCCAGAGGTGGAATTTTCAGTTCCATCATTATTTAGGGAAAGTTATCTCTTCTCACAATTTTTATATTCCAAAGCCAGTGTTCTTTCAAGAATGTACGTGTGATACCAGGTAGGATATTGTATATGCATAAAAAAATTACATGTGCTGAATAGGATACAGAGAAAGGGAGACAGGAATTTACATATGTGATAACTTTAAAAAATCATGGAGAAATATTAAAATGAAAAGTTTACTAAATTTAAAACACATACTCTTGATAAAGAGGAAGACAAATACAAATATACACCATGCTTCCTATGAAAGGACTGTACTTCTATTCAGTTAGGTTTTTTTTTCTCCATGATATTAGGATTAGTAGTCAGAGTCTAGTAGGGTATGGGTTAGTGTCAGGGATTCAGTATTTCAAATGGAAAATAGGAAAATGAATCTAATGTGTATGCAAACATGTGATACACAAAAATCATCCCTCTCTTATCCAGAACAATGCCTTGACATAACCATCGCTAAAAGTAAGACACAATTAGAGGAGAGGAGTTAGAAAACCTGTGAATACATATGTGGAATAAAAAATGCTCAGGAGTTCACAACACTGGAGGTGGTAAAAGAGTTTACAAAAGTATGGGAGAGGGTAAACACTCCAGAAACATGGAGCTGTGCTGACCTAAAGACTTATTGAGAAACTTCCTCTGAGGTTAGGCACAAGAAATATATGTATGGCAATATGTAAATCAATGGTTCTGCAACTGATGTGATTCTGCAATCTGTATATGGAATAAAAATGGGAGCTCATATCCCACTTGAATCAAAGTGTGAAATATGATATATCAAGAAGTATGTAATGTTTTGAACAACCTACAATGAAAATTAATTAAAAAAAGAAAAAGAAATATATGTAATTGTCAGGAGATTTAGCTTCGTTTATAGTGACACCAAAAATCTGGGTCTGCATCTATGTAACCTGGAGGACATGGTTGTTTGTTTTGTAATGAACATGAGGCAGCAGGTCTGAATTCTCCCTTTGTAGGTAAACTGTTGCCACTGGGAGCTAAGTGTCTTCCGGTGTGGTCTGTGAAGCCATTTGGTCATCCTCCACTTTTCAGGGTGTTTCTTACTGCTCCACTGGGAATTTGGTATTTGCTTCACGAAATACAATATGTTCAACTGGGACACAATGCTGGAGGGAGTTCTGTCATGTGTGGTTGGTCAGGGTCGGAAAGAGAATGTACGAACCAGGCTTCTATCCCACATAGCTTTCCCCTTGACTATAGCAACCTGATTCTGAACATTGCCCTGAAACCTCTACATATAACAAGATGCCTTTACATATAAAGGTCTGCTGCCTGCACCATGTCAGTCGCAAGTTTTGGAAGCCAATGGAAGATCCAGGTGGTCCTACCAAAAATATTTATTTACACACCTACAGTCCACTGCTCTACACCCACTACCCAGCAGGCTCCAACTTACTGGCATTTCTGTTCTACACCATTTTCACGAAACTCAGTCAATCAAGGCACTGTTTGTTATACTCATGATCAGCAGCAGGATATCTAAAGGTTATCCAGTGCCACCTGGTCATGGGGATTTCAAAAATTTCATGGTATTAATCTAGTCATTTTTCAAGGATGAAGTTGGAGGCACTGTGTGTTTCATTTAATTCAGGAACCATTAAATGGTGAGGAAGCTCATTTCAATGAAAGCTCTGGAGAACACTCACAGGCAAGCCTTCCCAAAGAGTGGCCAAAAGGACACATGAATCCAGGCCCATTGAGGTATACAATGTGAGGTCCATGTGTGTTTGGACTCTCAACTATGGCTACCAAGTCTTTAAGAATTAAATCATGTGATATCCTGGCTCAGAATCCCTGAGCTCTGTGGAAAGCCATCCTGGGCCTAGATCTCAGTTTCCAAAAGCGATTCTCATGCGTGGTCTCCTAAAATCCCAACACTATTCATGGCAATACTTCTCTGAGGTCAGTTCCAGAACTCAGTCTCTAAGGGGAATCACACCAGAGTTCAAGCCCTGGTGGACCCAGTCATCTCTTCCAACTACCACACAAATTACCACAATTAAAACAAGAACCCTCCCATATGGCCCTCATCTTCTTTCATATAGACACTCATCATAATCTGGCTGGAGGTTTCCATGAGGGGCG